>NW_015169201.1:16808-45099 GCF_001447785.1 Gekko japonicus
GGGGGGGGGGGGAATTACCCCCCTAAAAAGGGAGGAATACCAGAAATTAATCTGACATGCCTTTGTGACCCGGAAGTAACTCTGGTTTGGGGGCAATACTCTATGATAGAAGCTAATTTCCGGCATCTCTCCTCATTCCCGGTAAGTGTACCCCCATCACCTGCCGGCTGCTCCAAGGGACCTGGCAACCCTAACCATATCACTCCAGTCTTGCTCCATCTACACCGGCTTCCAATGTGCTTCTGGACCCAATTCAAAGGGCTGGTATTGACCTTTAATAACCTGTATGGCCTGGAACCAACATTTACTTTGGTCATCTTTTTTGGGCCCTGCTTCAGTTGCCTCCCCACCTGAAGCTAGATGGGTGGAGACCTGAGAAAGTGCTTTCTCAGTCATGGCACCAAAGCTTTGGAACTCACTCTCCAGGGAGATTTGCCTGTCTCTATGGTTGCCAGCTCTGGGTTGGGAAATGCCTGGAGATTTTGTGGGTGGAGCATGGGAAAGATGCGGTTTGGTGAGGGGAGGGACCTCAGCTGGGTATAATGCAATATACTCAGGGGTCATTTCCTGCAGGAGCGCACAGGAGTGGAGCTCCGGCAGTAAAGAGCCCAGGGGGTGGGCACATGCAACAAGCCCCACCCCCTGCTCCCAGCAGCCCTCAGTCAGAGCAAGAAGCAGCCAAATAAGTTGCAGAGCTCCCCCCGGCCCAAAACAGTCCAGTGGCACCTTTAAGACCAAGTTTTATTCAGGTACAAGCTCTCCCTCCTCTGCGAGGACAGATCTGCATGTGTCCCCCCTCCCCTCCAATAGCTAGCAATCCAAAACAGTCCAGTGGAGCCTGAGCGGTGGGTGGTGCCTTCTGATACACTTCTGGTGATGTCAGGGGGCGTGGCATATGCAAATAAGTTATGCTAATGGGCTCCTGCACCTCTTTTTCTACGAAATGACCCCTGAATATACTTCCCCGTCCAAAGCAGCCATTTTCTCCAGGCGAACTGAAACCTGTAGCCTGGAGATCAGTTGTAATTCTGGGAGATCTCCAGCCACCTGTCTCCCTCTTTTAATGTCTTCTACCAGTGTGTGAAGACTTTTTTGCTTCATTTGGCATACTCCCAATAATGGGGCCTGGGGTGCCTCCCTGACGCTGTGGCTAGATGTGGCCCTGGGCTGCCTAGTGGATGGGCCACCCCTTTCTGTGGTGTTTAATCTGAGATGACTCATTTTTACATGCAAGTAGTCTGTGGACTCTGCCGAAGTGACAAGCATACACATGCTGAGTTGACCAACCTTCTGGCAACCACAGGCTAGCAGTTGGAACGTTCCTCACAACTATCTGTGAAGACCTGGCAGCTGATAAAATAGTTATATGCTTTACTCCTTTGATCCAAGAGGAACTTTTATTTTCTGGATGGTGTACAATATTTTGGCCAGGGTAAACTGATGACTTGCTTGTTTGGGGGAATCATTATGTGACAACACTGGTAGGTTCTTGGTTCACAATTTATAGCCTTCTTTCCCTGCTGTTTCAAGGACTCCTTTATTACATTACACCACAAACTTTATATATATATAAAAATAAAAAACCCTTAGCTTTAAAAAAGTTGCCTTGTCAAAAGCTCTGCTGTCCATTACTCTCCAGATTTTCAGCTTTGTGTCTTAAACGTGCCTCTTATTTGATTTATTCTGACTAAAGTTACATCTGTTTAACATTTGGCACATGAAATATTAGGAAACACGCATTGAAAAGAAAAATTGACTGAGTTATTGGACTGAAGTTGGAGGAAATATAGAAGTAACCCAGAAGATATAAAAGTGTCCCTATAAACCTGCAG
Source organism: Gekko japonicus (assembly GCF_001447785.1). NCBI lineage: Eukaryota > Metazoa > Chordata > Lepidosauria > Squamata > Gekkonidae > Gekko > Gekko japonicus. The sequence continues at coordinate 18,641 of NW_015169201.1, forward strand.
TAAGACAACTGGTCCTTCTGGTTGAGCATTATCTACCCTGGCTGGCAACGGCTTTTTTAGTGTCTCAGGCAGGGTTGTCCAAGTTCTATTTTAACTGAAGACAGTGAAGACATGACCTGTGCACATGTTGAATCAATGAGCAGACACGAGCACATTGGCCCTGCCCCATGCCTATGTGCAATAGCTGGTTTGTGAGGATAGGAGCTATGCTTGGGCAAAGTGGGCACACATAGCCTCCATCACCACAAAGGGGAGAACTGCTTTTTGAACATTCCAGATTGTATAGAGGGCATATGTATACAAGAGTTGGCACAGTGGTCACCAACAGGGAAAAAAAAATCACCACCAGCACAATGACATGACAGTACTTCTGGGGGGAATCCAGATGTCAGTCCTCTCTAGGGAATTGCCAAAAACTCTGTGGTTTTACCATAGAGATTCCATTGATTCCTAGAAAGGTGTGACATCACTTCTGTTTCCCTCCCATGCCTTCCTCCCATGATCTCTTGCTGGTTGCCAGGCAACACTAGTTCCAGCTCCAGTCATCCTTATCAGAGAAGGGCATCAGAATAAGCAGAGCTTTGATTGAGGTGGAGCTTTTAGTGTATCACCACAAATGCCCCAATTCCCTTCCTAGGCCCAGGATATCTGCCTTAGCTTAATGTCTTTAGTTTATGTCTTTCTTAATGAGTCTGAATGCAATTCAATAGGTTTTTATTTATTGCTAAACTGAATTGTTTTATATTTTAACTGCTATGTTAATGTTGTTTAGGGGAAGTGGGGAAGTCTCATGACATTAGCCCTAGTGCACTCATGGTGCATAGAATCCAACCCACTGATTTTATTGCCTCATGGTTTGATTTAACTGTTTTATCTGTGTTCCCTGCCCAGAGAACCTTCAAGTTATGAGGCCATATAAAACCAAAGGAAAGCCTTCTCCCATATGAACTTCCCCATATGTTGCAATAGTCACAAGAGGCCCTGCTTTGAATTCCTGTACCTTTAGAAGTTCAGCTCATGTCCATGAAAAAGCAAGGCCTTCTGTGTACAATGCCCTTGGGGGGGAGGGGGACCTGACAGGCTCAGTCTAACCAGGACTTTAGGAAGAGTTGTCAACCTCCAGGTGGCACCTGGAGATCGTTCACTATTACAGTTGTTCTCCAGACAAACAAGATCAGTTTCTGTGGAGAAAATGGCTGCTTTGTAGGATGGACTCTGGCATTCTACCCTGCTGATGTCTCTCCCCTCCCCAAGCACCACCTTCCTCAGGCTCCACACCCAAAATCTCCAGGTATTTCCTGACCCAGTGCTGGCAACCCTACCTTTAGGCAACTCGCAAAAACCTATCTTTTCTGCTGACTTTTGGCACCTATCATATTTGCTACCATTTTATACCAATATGCAAACTTTCAGGTGAGGGATTGAAGTTTTTAAGACTACATTTTATTGCTGCTTGTGCATCTTGATTGCTCAATTTTTTATTAGTTTTACCGTTTTATGTCTGTTTTAATTTGTGGTGTTGTTACACTTTTATTATTATGTAAGTGACCCTGTCGATTCTTTGAGCTCAGTAGGAAGGCAGAAAAAACCAGGAAGGATGGAAGTTTTGTTGTGGTGGTCTTCTGAAGCCCATTACAAGCAAAGCTCAGTGTGCATTCCAAGAACTGGACAGAATCAGAACATGGTATGACCAAGTGAAGTTCCTGGAAGAGTCACATGACCTTGGCCCTTACTTATTACTACAGTAAGAAAAGCTGCCATCGCCACAGGTTTTCCAGTTTCAAGGAATGACATCTGTGGCACCTTCTGCCTTAGATATAATGAGGACCATATGATAAAATAAGCAAAATAATCTGGAGCAGAAGTTGCTTTTCCCCTATTTTCTGAGAAAAAAGTTGATGCACTTTCTCTGTACCATAAATGATTTTCATGTTCTGTTTATGTTCTCTTGTTGTCATCTTTTTCTTTCTTAAAAAGTTCCAAGTTCTTTAGTTTTTCTACAATCATTGGTGCTGTTCTTTTCAGCACCTTTTTCAGATCAACCTTATCCTTTTTGAGAGGAGACAACCAGAACTATACACAGTATTCCAAACATAGGAACACCATAAATGTATATAAAGGCATTATGATATGGACAGTTTTATTATCAATCCTGATTAATCCCCAGCATTGTATTTTCATACAACCATATAAAAGATTGATGTTTCTGCTGAGTTATCCCCCAGTAATGGCCAGATTGCTTTCCTGGCTAGTCATACCCACTTCAGACATCATCTGTAAAGCTGGGAACCATTATCCCAATGTGTACAAACTTTACACTTGCATTGAACTATGCACCCCGTTTGGAGAGATCCTTTGGGAGCCCTTGAGTTTCACCATCCGGAACAATGTGGTGTCACCTGCAAACTTGGCTCTGTTACTAGGCTACCCATTCCCCAGGTATGCAATATCTCTCTACCATTGGCTGGAATGTATTTTCTAGAGAAGATCCCCACTCTCTCCCATGCACAGCTGCCAATGATGAGGGAGGACAGGAGTCAGCCAGCACCCTCCACTGTGCCTGGATCCAACTCCAGTTGAAAATCCTTTCCCCATGGAATATTTTGCATCAAACTTTGGACCATTTGTATTAGATCGTTTTCTTCTTCTGGGAGCTATTTGGGGAACTATTATTATTTATTTATTTACTCGCTTACTTATTTATAGCCTGGCTTTCTTGCTGAGACTCGAGGCCTATAGTACAATAAAAAGTAATGCAATAGGAACTGTACAATGCATGCAACAAACAATGCAATAAAAGCAGGAGTACGAAGTTACAGCTCTATAAAACAGACCACAGAGCAGAATTATTAAACTGGGGTATGATGCAACTAATTCAGGAGCAATTCAATGAACACTGCATTTCGTAGAACCTAATAATTAAATAGAAAAGCAAAAGCAATGGCTAGCCCCTCTACTTTGTATTTCACTAAGGTTAGTTTGTGTATATAAACCATGTAAGAGTTTAAAAGACATTTTCTGTATTGTAGGAGAAAATGACTTCAGGTGCATTCTCAAGCACACGTTTTAATACAGATGCATGATGCTAAAATTTGAGCCTCTCACATGCTGTTTATGCTACAAATGAAGGGTGATAGTGCGGGATGTATGTTTCCTAGCGAATGTAAGCCGTATATTTACATTAGTCGAATTTAAGCCTCTTGAATAGATTTATTGTGGCATGACTTTCCATCAGTCAAAGGCATGAAGTGAATTACCAAGATAATAAATGTATACACGCATGGCCTCAGATACGTCTTTGACATTTTAAAATTTCTATGATATCTTCTCATTGGTCTTTTCCTAGGGCTGTCTCAGTGGTGGCACTGAATGGTTGAACACTCGATGAGAGATCTATTGAGCACCCTCACTGTTCGCATTTTGGTGCCAGGTAAAGACTTTTTATTTCATTCAGGTTTGATGGAGCAGTTTCTGGTGTTGGCTGGTTTCATAAAGGACTGTGACTGTGTTGGATCCCCAAGCATCGAGAATAAATCCACGTTTTCAAGAAAAGCAAAATTTATTTCAAAGCGTTGAAGACATACTCAAACACGTTCTTTGTTAGAACTGGGGATACACAGTTAGGGCGAGCATAATAAAGGAAATTCAAACAGATACATATCCAATGAATACTATTCCCGCTGGCGGGCTAATGAAACGTTTGCGCGCCCAGTCCATGGGAACCAGGCAGAACATCAGACAAAACACAGGTGCAGTTCTCATGAGATAGCAATAGGCAAGCATTACAGCATCTTCTCCCCCACACATCCACCAGTAGTTATCTTAGGCATTCCAGCACAGAAGCAGGATAGTATAAACAAGCCGGGTGCAACAGGGTAAGGATATGTACACAGAGGTCACAGAAAACAGAATGGCAGCTTGCTGACAGACTGCAGGATAAGAAATTTGTTTAGCATAGCATTGCCAACCAGCAGCTGTCTGGAAGGGGGGCTGGGATATGGGGGTGACAATCAAATGATGGTGTGACATCACTGGCAGGACATGACATCACACCTCTCTTGGAGTTGTAGTTGACAGAAACTCTATGGTAAAGCCACAGACTGAACAAACTGAGATTACTTATGGGTTTTCCCCAGGAGTGATGTCATGCCATCACTCAACAATGATTTTTTTCTTATTTTTCCTCCTCATTGCATCAAACGTGGCCAGTACACTTCTCACCCCTAGTTCCAGATCACTGATGAATAAATTAAATAGTGCTGGCCCGAATACCAATCCTTGTGGGACCCCACTGCTTACTTGCCTCCATTGTGAAAAGTGTCCATTGAGTCCTACTCTTTGCTTCCTGTCATTTAACCAGTTTTTAATTCATAAGAGAACCTGTCTTAGCCTATGACTGCTAAGTTGACTCAGGAGTCTTTGGTGAGGTACTTTGTCAAAAGCCCTTTGAAAGTCCAAGTGTATAATATCTACCAGGTCACCGTCAACATGCTTGTTTACTTTCTCAAAGAACTTCAAAAGGTTGGTGAGGCAGGACTTCCCTTTGCAGAAGCCATGCTGATGTTCTCTCAGCAGGCTTTATGCCTAACAAAATACTATCTTTGATTACAGTTCCTATTAATTTGCCTGGGACAGACGTTAGGCTGACTGAACTAGAATTTCCCGGTTCCCTTCTGGATCCCTTTTAAAAATGGGTGTAACAATTGCTACTCTCCAGTCTTCTGGTGCAGTGGCTGAATTTAGTGATAGTTTACATATACAGTAGATCAACTATCTCACAACTGAGTTCCTTAAGAACTATCGGGTGTATGCCATCAGGACCTGCAGATTTATCAGTTTTTAATTTCCCCAATAGGTCTAGAACTTCATCTGTGGTCACCTGAATTGGGCTCTTCTTCAGACTCCCTTCCTGAAAATAGTGACTGTGACATGGGTATATGCCCCACACTTTCCACAGAAGCAAAACATCATTGAGTTTCTCTGCCATCTCCCGATCCTCCTTTAGCAATCCCATTATTCCTTTGTCGTCCAAAGGCCCCACTGCTTCTCTGGCTGGTTTCCTGCTCAAGATATAATTTTTTAAAAAAATTATTGTCTTGATGCTTTTAGCAACTCGCTCCTCAACATCTCTTTTTGCATGCCTAATTATTGACTTACATTTCTTTTGCCAGAGCCTGTGGTCCCTCCGTCATTCCTTGATTTGATAGTTGTGGCACTGCATGTGTGATGACTTGCGTGTATGAATGGCCCAACAAAGATGTAACACCAGAAATAGAACTTTCATGTCACCTCATACACAGTGCTTTGTAACAGAAACAGTTATATATTCGACTGCGAGCCATCGGGGCCTGGTTCACACACAAATCACTTGATTGTTTGCAGTACAATGTATGAACTACACGTTTTGCTGAAAGGCCTTGGCTTAGATCCCCCAGAACATTTTGCTGGTGGATGGATATGTGCCAATGAACTTTCTCACTCCCCTTCCCTCCTGTGGCTGCCTGAAATGCTCTCCAGAATCCTGGGGGACAGGGGGATCCAGGAAATCATGGGCCAGTTAGCCTAACATCTGTTCCAGGTAAATTAGTAGGACTTATTAGATGTTAAGCACATTGAGGAACAAAGTCTGTGGGGAGGGGGATCAGCATGGCTTCTGTAAAGGGAAGTCCTGCTTCACCAATCTCTTGGAGTTCTTTAAACAGATTAACAAGCATGTGGGAAAGGGTGATCGGGTAGGCATCATATACTTGGACTTCTGCAAGGCTTTTGACAAGGCACCTTTAGGGATGCCAGCCTCCAGGTGGGACCTGAGGATCCCCTAGAATTACATCTCATCTCTAGACTACAGATATCAGTTACCTGGAGCTGGGCTCTTTTTGTAGAAAAAGCCCAGCAGGAACTCATTAGCATAATAGGCCACACCCAACAATGGGAATTTATTAGCATATTGGGCCACACCCCTGACAGCACAGCTCATTAGCACGTTAGGCCGCACCCCCATGTTACCAGAAGTGTGCTCATCCAGCCACACCCACCTTTTGCTTGTTATTCTGTTTACCTTGTTTGTTGTCAAAACCCAGGGCTTTTTTTGTAGCAGGAACTCCTTTGCATGTTAGGCCACACACCCCTAATGTAGCCAATCCTAATGAGTTTCTGCTGTTGGGTGTGGCCTATTATGCTAGTGAGTTCCTGATGGGTGTGGCCAACTTGGGAGCCAGCCGGAACTCCATTCCTGTGCGTTCCTGCCCAAAAATAGCCCTGCCCTGGAGAAAATGGATGCTTTGGAGGGTGGACTCTGTATGGCATTATACCCCACTGAGGTCCCTGTCCTCCCCAAGCCCCGAGCCCAAATCTCCAGGAGTTTCCCAACCTGGACCTGTGCTACTTAATTTGTTCATAAATGATTTGGAATTGGGACTGAGCAGTACAGTACCTAGGTTTGCAGATGACACAACATTATTCAGGATAGTAAAAACCAGAACTTTTTTTTTTAAGAGGTGCTAGACCTCTCAAGAGGGAAATGTAGTTTTCAGTCTGTATACTGAAAACTCATGAACTTTTAAACATTTTAAAAATAATTTTGTCGAAAAGGTTCTGTTCCAGTGCGTTCCCCCAGGGGAAAAAAAACCCGGTAAAAATCAAGGCAGATTTTGAAGAGCTAAACAGGAGACTCTCTCTAAAGTGGGTGACAAATGAAATTCAGTGTGGTTAGACATAAGGTAAGGCATATTGGGTGGGGGAAAAATCTAATTTTAAATATGTGTTGATGGGGTCTGAACTGGCTGACACTGAGACTGAAAAAGATCTTGGGGCTGCTGTGGAAAACCTGATAAAGATTTTGACCCAGTGTGTGGTAACAGTGAAAAAGGTAAACTCCATGCTGGGAATGATTAGAAAGGGGTTGAAAATGGAACGGCCAATACAGTAATGCCTTTGTGCACTTCTGCTTGCTGTATCTGGAAAAAGATGCTGCAGAACTGGAAAATGTCCAAAGTAGAGCAACAAAGGAGACTGGAACACCTTCCCTATGAGGAAAGACTGGAGAGTTTGGGATTTTTCAGTCCAGAAAAAAAAATGGCTAGAGAGGCATGAGAGAGGTTTATAAAATTATATATGCGGTAGAGAAAATGGACAGAAGGGGCTTTTTCTCCCTCTCCCATAATACTAGAATGGTTGGGAAACAGGTTCTGAGCAGACAAAAAGAAATATTTCTTTGCTCAATGAATAACTAAATGGTGGAATTCACTGTCAGGGAAGGTACTGATGGCAGGGAGCATAACTTTAAAAGGAGTTAGACAGATACTGGGTGGAGAGGTCCATCAATGGCTAAAAGCGACAGTGACTGAAAGGAACTTCCCTATCCAGAGGCAGCAGACCTCTAAATACCAATGCAGGGAGGGCCTTGGCCTTTATGCCCTGATTGCCCTCCAAGCAAGTGGTTGGCTGCAGTGTGAAACAAGATGCTGAACTAGATGGACCACTGGTCTGATCCAGCAAGCTCTTCTTATGTTCACTACATATCCTTCTGCCTATGGAAATACTCTGGGGGATCTAAGCCCTTGTATCTGAGATGATGTGCAAGTTTCATCTGTGGTATTACATTCATAGCAGCTCAGAGGGGTGCTGAACCCATTAGCAGATTTTTATTGATTGATTTATAACCCATTTTTTTCCCCAATAGGGACCCAAAGAGCTTACAGCATCACTGCCCTTTTTAACCCTCATAACAATCTTGTAAGGCTGAGAGTGACTAGCCTGAGGTCCCTCAGGAAGCTTTTTTTGCAAAGTGGTGATTTGAACCTGAGTCTCTGAGATCACATGAAACTTCCCTCTACTGAATCAGACTATTGGTCCATCAAGTTTAGTGTTGTCAGTCCTCAGACTGGTGGTGGCTGTCCAGGGTCTCAGGCACAGGTCTTTCACATCACCTACCACCTGTTTAGCTGGAGATGTTGGGGATTGAACCTGGGACCTTCTGGATGCCAAACAGATGCTCTACCACTGAGCCACAGACCCTCCCCAAATCCTAGTCCAACAACTACACCACAATGGTGTATGTATGTGTATATCAGCCAAGAATACATGATCTGTGAATCAACATTCTGTTTCTTATTATTTAATAAGAGATATAGGGGCTGTAACCAGTGAGCTTCCATGGGGTACCATGTAAACATAATCTTCGATGTTGTGGCCACCCTGGGGCAATACAACTGCAAAGCATTGTGTCTAGTCATGTTATCCTTTTATCTGAAGATAGCTGTTTACACTTTCCCAAAATCTGGTAGCACTGTTGTGGTGGTTTGCCTCTGAAGATGTTTCTAGTTCTACTGCCACCAATACAAGAATTCCTGGATAACAGCCCAGAATGCAGTAGGCTTTCTTCCAGGACCAGAGAGAAGAGGAAAAACAGAAGTGATGCTGCATTTTGGTTGATCACTCCAGGAGGCTTTGAAAAAATGGGGTTTAAAACCTCCACAGAGGATCTTCACAGGCAGCTTGCAGTTGGCCTCTTGCCTGATCACCAGTAGCAAGTAAAAATTGTCTCCATGCAGAGCAATAAAAACCATACATGGTTGTTTTTTTGGCTCTGCATGAATCGTGTTCAGGATGTGAGCTGAGTGGTACTTTCATGAGACCATATGAATGTCTGCCTATTACATTTTTAGCTGTGCCCTGAAGAGGAAGGGGGGCAAGGCTTTAGAATGCATCAGTGAATGCATATGAACAATGAATTAGGTCAGGGATGTAAAACATAAGGCCCAGGGGCCAGAACTGGCCCATTCAAGGGCTCTTACCCGGCCCGCAAGCAACTGGTATGTATGGAAATGTAAGGTACTCCCCCTTTTATGGTATTCCTTGGGGGGGAAACCTAGTCTTGCATATGATTAAATACATTTATTGAGGCTTTTGTGGGTTCCCCAGTAAATCAATTGCTTTCACTGCTAGGATTCAATTGCTTTTGTTTGCATTTTGAGTAAAAAATAATATTGTTGAGTTTGTCTGTGTCCTTTATAATGTTTATATCTCTGGTGCCTGAAGTTACATTTTATAGCACACGTAGCCCGGCCCAACAAAGTGACATTTATATCAGATCCGGCCCTTGTAACAAATGAGTTTGACAACTCTGGATTAGATCCAGCAGAAAAGCATGCAGAAGGAGTTCCTGGAGTGGCTCTAAAAGCCTTCGCTATCCCCAAGAAGCCTACCGTTTGTCCCAAAAATCCTATCAGAGGATAGCAATAGCCTCGCAAACAAAATGCACCACTACAGGGCACTGTAGTGATTAGAGGAAATCAGGTAAATATCAACCCCTTCTCCTTTTGTCATAGTGGCTTACATCGTTTAAAAAGAATACCAAGGAAAAACATGGTTCTTTTATTCCGATATATTATTTTCTCAAATGGTGTCAGTAATAACCCGCTTCACAAGGAACAAGTGACAGAGTGATATGGTGGTTACAGCATCTGAGAGGGTTTTCAGCAGTCACTTTACAGCAGCTTCACAACACTGTAGGGCAGCCGTTCCAGACTGTTTCCTTTGTTGTTGTTGTTCAGTCGCACAGTCGAGTCCGACTCTTCGCGACCCCATGGATCATCTCCCGCCAGGCCCTCCTGTCTTCCGCCGTCCTCCAAAGTTGGCTCAATTTCATGTTCGTTGCATCGATGACACTGTCTAACCATCTCATCCTTTGCCGTCCCCGTCTTCTTTGACCTTCAATCTTTCCCAGCATCAGGGTCTTCCCCTAATGTTAGGGTTGCCAACCTCCAGGTGGGGGCTGGAGATCTCCTGCAATTACAACTGCTCTCCAGGAGACAGAGATCAGCTCACCTGGAGAAAATGGCTACTTTGGATGGTGGACTCTATGGCATTATACACCATTCAAATCCCTCCCTGCCCCAAACCTTGTCCTCCTCAGGCTCCACCCCCAAATTCTCTAGGTATTTCTCAACCCAGAGCTGGCGACACTGTCTATTGTAGTGAAGAATGAGCTAGGGCTACTGTTGCCAACTCTGCTGAGGTACCTTACGGCCCCAAACCTGGCCTTCCCCAGGCTCCACCCCCAAATCTCCAGGAATTTCCCAATCCAAAGTTGGAAACACTAGGCCTAGCTCATTACCTACTACAATAAAGAATTGTAGGAAACTGGCTGGAACTGCTGCCATATAGTGCTGTAATGCTGCCATTAAGTAACCACTGAATATCCCCAAAGACATAAGAGAACGGAGTTTAAAATACTTTGCATACCAAAGTAGTATATAAACTACTAGTAGCAAGAAAGCAGTTTCAGTAAAGTGGTAATCCTCTTTGTGTGTGTGTGGGGGGGTGTTGTGTGTGTGTGGGGGTGTTCTTCTAACACATGGTTCCAAAAGAATAGACAACGGTGTGGGTCTCACCATACCATCTGTAAAACAATTTGACCACGAGATTTTAGGCTGGAAAAACATGATTCCAGACGTTTGTATAGTTCCCCTGTTCTAGGAATCAAGACATTTGCTACAGTTAAATAGTCACTATTAATTTTAACTGAACAGTAAAATTATTTTATAACCATATTACTTTTTCAGAACTAGTGTTGCATCATTTTTTTTTAAACCCACAAAGCTGTAAGGTATGCAGTCCCAGATTATAGTCTGGGGGTTGGAAGTTAATATTATTTTAAGTAGCAGTAAAAATTCTGCATTAACAGCATAGTTTCTGCTCCTCAAAGTTCCAATTTCCACTGGATTCCTGGTTTTCAGCTCTATAAATTCTATATGGCCATTTCATTTAATTTTTCCATAATTTAAATTACAGCTGTTCAACATTTACCTCATTAGATATTAGGAAATGTTCTAAAAAAACCTCTTCCTTTCACTTGTCAATCTTATGAAAAAATGTCAACAAATCTAAGGTTTGGTAAAGTTACAGTTTACCAAATTAACCCCCCCTTAACTAATAGTCCATGTATAGTTTTTTCCTAACATGAAATATGAATGCAGTTCTTCTTGGAACATGCTTTAAAAACTAGGTAAAACCATTATTTTCTTAAATACCTCCATCATATGTTTCCAATTTATATGTTCTAACACTGAGAACAGGAATATGAAAAAGGAGACCACGTCTAATCTCTTTTATATCTGCTACAAATACCTCAGATTATCACTTTGATTGAAGGAATCAGTGTAGGTAACTGCACAGCACTTTAAGAACATCTTATTCAAATAAGGTGATAAGCAGTATCTCCTATATGGCAAGGCCTAAGGGAGATTTGCTCAAAAGGCATGAGGTAGCAAAGTCCATTTCTGAAATATAAAATCCTTTAATTCATCACATTTCAGATCCTACCTTTCCTTCATGGAGTTCAGAATAGTATAAATAGCATGAACCCATTTTTCTCACAACTTTGAGGAGGAGATTACTCTTGAGAGAGAACAATAGGGCCAAGGTCACCTGTGAGCTCCATAGTCCATGCATGGATTTGAGCCCAGGTTTTCCCACACCAGTTCTCTAATCGCTATATCCAGTGAGGCTGATAACATTAGAGGTGTCATTGGCCTGCAGGCAAACCCTCACCAAAGCATTCCCATTCCCCATCAGTGCTCAAATCAGTAGCAGGGGAAAAAGGACATTGACAAAATCCTTTTTCCTGTGCTCCACCCCCCAAAGTCTCCGGGGGGGGGTCCATCCATGCACCTGACAACCTTAGATTACATTGTTCTATGCTCCTCTATTTTATCCTGAGGGCTCTATGGGCAGGGTTACCAGTTCTCCCACTATGGGCAGGCGACATCCCACCTGCAAACTGCATTTCCTACCACCGTACCTTTGAGTGGCAGGAGGGGAAAAAATTAAAATCACTGCCAGCACAACAACATGATGTCATTTACAGGGAAAACTCTGAAGTGATCTTAGTCCACTTTAGGAAACACCAGGAACTCTATGGTTTTTGGTAAACTTACAGTTCACCAGATAAATCCCCCACTTAACTAATAGTCCATGTTTTCCCATAGAGTTTCTGGTGATTCCTAGAGTGATGTGATGTCACTTCCAGTTAGCCCCAGAAGTAATATCACATCACGCTCAATGCCAGTGCCCCTTTGTCCTCACCCCCCATCTCCTGCCAGGGGCCATCAATTGTCTGGCAAACCCGCCCTGTGAGACAGATTAGGTTGAGAGAGAGTAGCCCAAGTTCACTCAATGAGCTTCCATGACCAAATGGGAACTGGAACTTGGATCTTACAGCTTCTAGTCTGACAGTCCAACCACTATACCACACTGACTATCCATGGAATATATTGGAAATTATGTTTCTTCAGGGTATTTTAAAAGTAAAATTATAAGTCATTGGGATGGAAGTGAATATATAAACCAAACAAAAATACTTATTTGTATGTTGGTCTCTGTATTTCTCTCTCTCTCCATTTGTTCCTTTGCTTTAAAAAACCCCATAAACAATAAAAAGGGAAATTACGGTGGCAACACTGGTGTAACTCACTTGAGGTCAGGGCAAGAGCTCAGCGGTGGACCCATACCCCACCCTCTGTAGACCAACGGGCCCGCTAACAGCGCCCAGGATTATTTGATTCCAAATCTCATCTCAAATCGAAATAAGTTTTGGAATCATTTCTGAGCAAGCAAAGCTCTGTTCCCGTAAACACCGCCTTTCAATCATGCCATTTTAACATCACACACGAGCATAGTTCAGTTTCTTTTCCATTCCCCCTGTGGTAACAAATATATTTTTCTTTGTTTTGATGTGTGCGTTTTACAGCTCAATCTGGTTTGAATGCATACGGCGAAGCCTGTTATTTAAAACTGTCTGCTCCTGGTAGCATGTATCAAAAGCAGAAAGCACCAAATTGAATTTGAATAATTCCTGCAGAGGGATCTTTGAGGGTTCCCTTGGATTGTGGCAGATGCTGGGCTTCGAGATTTATTCCCTTCGTTGGATTTGGCAACACGACCCACTCAGACTGATCATTTTCCTGATCTGCCATCCCAAGTTTTTCTGGCTTCTCTTGCTCCCTTATTAAAAGGACTCGGGTTCTTTTTTATTAACTTATAAAAACTGGAATTGTTCTTGGAATGAACTGGTAAAAAGCACTGGAAAGTTAGTAATCTGAACTCCCTGCGTGAAACGGTATTTGCAGATGACTACCAAGGTTGTAACAGACACAGCGAGTTTCAAAGATGAGCTTTCTTTTTCATTCTTCTTAACAGGGCACTGGCTTCTTCTGTCCTGTTTGTGCATTCTTAAACCCTCTTGTGGAAAAGACGAGAGCAGCTCTGTCACAGCCCAGCCCAGAAGTAGCCGTACTTGAAACCATTGAAGTTAATGAGTCATCGGTCTTTCCCAAGACCTGCTACCTGAAATCCTTATTTGGGGGTCATGGGGATTGAACCTAGGACCTTCTACAGTGAATGCAAATGCTCTGCTACTGGACCATGATAGCCCTTTTGGCAAGCTATGTTCTTTCAGGTCCCCATCTGTAACATGGGGGTATAATCACACTAGAGTCCTGAGTCTGACCTGGATAGCCCAGGTTAGCTCGATCTCATCAGATCTCGGAAGCGAAGCAGGATCAGCCCTGGCCAGTATTCGGACGGGAGAGCTCCACGCAATACAAGGGTCGTGACGCAGAGGCAGGCAATGGCAAACCACCTCTGAATGTCTCTTGCCTTGAAAACCCTATGGGGTCGCCACAAGTCAGCTGTGACTTCTTGGCATTCTCCACCATCACCAATAATACTAGCCTTACAGATCACAGAGTATGGTTCTGGGCAGGGCTATTTTTGGGCAGGAACGCACAGGAACGGCGTTCCGGCTGGCTCCCGAGTTGACCACGCCCAGCAGGAACTCATTAGCATAATAGAGGCTACAGATGGAAGGCCTGGAGAGCAAACCCCCCCCGGTGACTCCGATGCCTCCCCTTTCCTCCCCCAGCCTGTCCAAGGGCCGGCTTGCCTGGGCTCCCCGCAGCCGTGGGGCACCCAGGCAAGCCAAGGGAAGGTACGGGGTGTGGCCTAATATGCTAATAAGCTGTGCTGTCAGGGGTGTGACCTATTATGCTAATGAGTTCCTGCTGGGCTTTTTCTACAAAAAACCCCCTGGTTCTGTGCCTGCCCGAGCCATTCTACAAAATACATGAAATACCTGAGTAGCCTTCCCTTTGCAAAATGTCAATACTGGATCATTTCCCTCACTCCCCAAGATGGAATGCTGGCTCCACGGATTCATTTTCTTTATTGTTTTAGCCTCCTCCCCTCCCCTTCACTGCCACGTCTAATACCAAAGATTTTTTGGATTACAAATTGCATGAAAACCACAACAAGTTAATGACATTAGGCTTAGCTTACTGAGGCTTTTTATTTTGAAAAGCCAAATATAGTTGGAATTCTTTTTTTAAAAAACACATTTTATTGCCTATTTTATGCTTTGAGAACCATGGCGAATACATCGTTTTCCAATGTACACGTGACTCTGAGGAATAAAATCTGCAGTTAGGCTTGTAAAAAACATATTATTTTTTAAAGCTTTAACCAAATGAAGCGGAAAAGTCTTCAGTGCCGTTCCCTGTTTTATATGAGGATATTAAAGGCAACTTTAACCCCCATGTAACAATGTATCATCTGTTTGGGACTTGGAAGGAAATCAACTTTCTAATACAGTAAAACAACACACGAGCTAATTTCCTAATTGAAATCTATGATCCTGGGCAGCAGTAAATTGATAATTGAAGCACAAGCTCTGGCATTTTAGACTGGGGGATTAAATGTTTGGAATTCAACATTGCTAAATATCGAAACCGAGAGGGAAGAAAGAGCAGGCACAGCTCTCACATACACGCCATATGATGGTCAAGAAAGGAAACCCGCAACAGGCAGGAAATTCTACGTCCTACTTTTCACAGAGACACTCAGTATCTGGCAGTAAAAAATGCCTAGAAAACTCTCCATCCGTGCACATACCTAAGGCAAGACTTTTTCAAGGGTTTATAGCCGTAGGAATGGCTGACAGCAAACAGAGTTTAAGGCTTGGGCAAACTTTATTTTGGACTGGGAAGTTCTCCAAGCCTAATTTCAATTACTCAGATATCAATTACAGGGCAATTTGTTTTGCTTATCTGTGAGCTGAAAGGCTAGGTCACTTGCGGTCCCAGCACATGGGTTATCCATATGCCAGAGTGTAACAGCAGGCTTCTGATTAAGGTGGGTAGCCATGTTGAACTGAAGTAGAAGATCAAAGTTTGAGTCCAGTGGCACCTTTAATACCAACAAAGTTTTATTCGAGATATAAGCTCTCGTGTGCATGCACCCTTCTTCAGATACGTGCCGCTCCGAGGGAGAGAAAAACCGAGACAGCCTGCTCGAGCCCGGACGACAGCCGTCTGGATCACCAAAACAACAAGGAAGCTGCCAGAGAAGAAAGGACGATGCCGAATAAAGGGTGCTGGTAGGCTACCCCCTCCCCTCACTGCATTGTGGCCCTAGGTAGGATTAACTACTACGCTGTAGTACTCTGTGAACCTGAGACCCATTAGGGGTCATGGGCGGTATACAAATCACATGTAAATAAATAAATAAATAAATATCTGAAGAAGTGAGCATGCACACAATATCTGAAGAAGTGTACCATACACATGAAAAAAGCTTATACCTTGAATAAAGCTTTGTTGGTATTAAAGGTGCCACTGGACTCAAACTTTGTTATCAGGCTTCTGAGTTTGTACATGCTCAGCCCTCACACATACAACCCATGAAAACTAGGTCCTATTCACAAGGGCCCTCTCCTGTTCCCATCACTACATCGATGCCCCCTTTATAATTATCATTTTACAAGCCAAGTAGGAAAGGCACATGAACCTGAAGTGCATGCCCATATCCCACCATGAGAAAATGCATGTACTTGGGCTATGTATGAAATGAATTCCAGATGAGGCCTGTTAGCAGTATAAGCCAATGGTTAGTTAGCTAGTTTCTGGACTGGCTCTTCGTTGTTTCAATGCAAAGTGCAGGTTATGATCTACGAAGCCCAGACATGCCTGGAGGTGTGACCAGGGGTGGATCTACTATGAAACAAATGAAGTGTAATCCTGGAGGGGCCCTGAAGGAACTTTTTTTTAATGAGTGAATTTTTCAACAAAATTGATGGAGTTTAAGTGTTCGTTATTAAAATAAGGCTATTTTAGTGACAGAATCATAAGCCAATGAGTTGAAGTACTTAATATTGACCTTAGAATATGCTCTAATACCCGTTTCATATGGCCTCAAAATGTCCCTGTAATTGGTCAAATTTCAAAATTTTCTCAGGGACTTACAGTACCCAAACCCCCAGCTGTATGAGCTTGCTGAGCTTGCCAGAATCTGTTCATAGCCTACATTTTGGTAGCTGGATCCTCAAATACTTTGACATGTGAGATAACTCAGTACATCAATTTTAATCAAAATCTGAGATATAGTAGTTAATTTTTTTAAGGTTCGTGGTGATCTGCCATGGAAGAACCCCACTGAAGAAGATAACAGCGGTTACCCAGACCTCATTGCTCATGGGAAGGGGCTCACTGTATGGCCCATTTCCTAGGGCTCCACCCCACCATCCCATTCTCCGCCATTTGGGCATTGAGGTTCTTGCAAGGGCAGCAAGGCCCTTTGGATGTTGCTCTGTTGTTGCTGGTTGAGGAGGGGCCCCCATAACAGTTCAAGCTTCGGGGTCCCAGAAATGTAAGTCCACCATTGGGTGTGACCAATAAACATGGAATAGAAGTGCTGTGACACTGGTTGCCTTCACACACATTGAATAATGCACTTTCCATGCTCTTTGTTTGCCACTGCAAATGATCACTCAAGTGCACAGAAACTGCGCTGAAAGTGTGTTATTCAACATGTGTGAAAGCAGCCATTTTAAAGACTAACAAAAATGTGTTACAGCATAAGCTTTCATGAGTCAGAGCAAACTTCAGCAGATGCATGCAGTTTACATCTATAACAGATATTTATAGTTACAAGCAACTAAAGTAACACTTAGGTATAAACAACTAGTAGGGATGTGCATTCCAATGCACCCAAAGAAGTGAACACTCACTCAGGGAAACTTATGCTGGAATAAGTTGTGTCAGTCTTTTAGGGGACACTTATTTCTGTTTAAAATTTTCAGCAATATACTAATGCAGCTACACCTCTGGAACAAGTAAACAAGTCACCAAACTCCAATACCTGTGACTAGGGCTGCCAAATGCAGCCGGGGGGCGGGGAACCCCCCGTTTCGGAGCCCCGATTCCCGGCGCGCTGGAATTGAACCATTTGAGGGGGAAACAAAGAGTTTTCCCCTCAAATGGCTGCCATTTGAGGGGAAAACTCTTTGTTTTCCCCTCAAATTGCGTGGCCCCGCCCCCAGCGTGCGACGTCACTTCCGGGTGACGTGCACGCTGCACGCACACACACACCCGTGATCGTCCGGGAGCCCCCCGCTCACGGACGATCCAGATTTGGCAACCCTACCTGTGACTAGAGGAATAGGCAGCATCCTGAGAGGGTACTTTGGAATGGAGAAGGCAAGGGTGCTTAACCCTTTGCCCATCTGCTGTTTTTCAACTACAGCTCTCCCTCCACAAGATACTTTCCTCCATCTGGAACTCCAAGAGGGGAAAGCGGTTGTATGGGGGAGCTCAAGCTGAAAAACAGAGTGGTCAGTGGTAGAAATATGCACTCGATCTTGCAGCTGCTGCTCTGCTCCAGATCTCTTCCCCCAAAAGTCATTTTCTTTTTCCCAGGGCTATTTTTGGGCAGGAACGCACAGGAACGGAGTTTCGGCTGGCTTCAGAGTTGGCCACACCCACTACACCCAAGCCAAGGGAAGGCAGTTTAAACTGCCTCCCCTCCCCTCCAAGGGCCTTTCAAGTATTGAAGCGGGAGACAAAGAACCGAATAACAGAACCTTTATTCAACATTGCTTCAGGACTTCAACAAGGAAATGCTTGCAGTTTCTTCCATATTTATACCATTGCATAGTGAACAACAAAAAACATTGTAACTCTGTGCCCCAGGCTTGATTGGTCCTAAGCAGGGATTACGATACCAAGTTCAAAAGTAATGGCATAACAACAATAGCTTAGAACATAACAGGCCGGCTTGCCCAGGCTCCTCACAGCCACGGGGCGCCCGGGCAAGCCAAGGGAAGGCATGGGGTGTGGCCTAATATGCTAATGAGTTTCTGCTGTTGGGTGTGGCCTATAATGTTAATGAGTCCCTGCTGGGCTTTTTCTACAAAAAAAGCCCCGCTTTTTCCTAACAGAAGAAGCAGCTAGAGTTTTCTTAGATGCATTTGCAGGTAGTTTGTGCTTAGGTCCTGTCAAACTACCTCCCTTCAGACCCTTAGGGCCAAACGACATGCGACATGGGGAATCTATGATCAGATGATTCCCTGAACTGTAGTTTGGTCTCCAAAAGCAGCTATGGGAAAATCCATACAAATGTTCCCTCTAAGCTGTGGAGTCTTGTGAGCAAAAATTCTACTCTGTGAGCTACTGGCATGACATTTGTGAGCGAGCGATTTGACTGCTGCATAAATTAGTTGGCCCTGGAGTCATCCTTCCTGGGCTGAGACAAAAATCTGTGAGCCGGAGGCTGAAAAACTGTGAGCTAGCTCACACTAACTCAGCTTAGAGGGAACAGTGACTCACTGTTCTGTGGAAGAGCCTCTGATTTGCAAACAGGTCACAGGTTCAATCCCCAGCATCTCCAGTGAAAAGGACCAGATACTAAATGATGCAAAAGACCTCAACTGGAGAGCCACTGCCAGTCTGAGGAAACAATATTGATCTTGATGGACCAGTGGTCTGATTCAGTATAAGGCAGCTTCATGTGTGCTCCTGAGCATTTAAGTTGTTAACATTTCACTGACTGAAATTGTCTCCCCCTGGGACTGGCTTTAGCTATGATGGGGGGGGGGGAGAGTTTTCTATGTTGTGCTTGTCTTTTTTTGTCTTGTTTTGTTTTGTGCCTAAGGCTAAACACAGCCTGAAGTCAGGCCACCCTTAACTGAGTAAGTGACACGAGGAGGAGAGTTAAGGTAGCCTCTTAATTCCCTGGCCCCATGGCCCTGATTCACACAAAGGCTCCAGCATCTACTTCTTTTGAGACTGAATTTCATATCAAGGGGGGGGGGGGCGGATCTGATCATAGATCACCAGTGCCGTGTGAAGGTTTCCCCTTCATCGTGACCTCTAAAATCAACTGAAAGTGCCCTTTCAAGTGTACTGTTGAATCACCCAGTTGGTACTGAAAAGAAGAGTGCATTGAAAGCAGCTCGCTCTATTTGAATTGTTATAACTGACAAATGATTCGCTCACGAAGCAGTTTGTCACTCTGATGTAACAGCTCCACAGAACTGACCAAATGTTTCTGAGAAAACTTAGTCACAGGGAGAAAATGTGCGGCCACGACAGCCCAGGCTGAGAGCCCAGCCAGAGAAATGCAATTCGGGAGAGAAACTCAATCCCAGCCAGCCAGCGTTTGGTTTTTTCCAGATCAGGAAACATGGTTTATGGTGAAAAACAGCCACTCTGAGAGGCACATTCCTCATGGTTAACCAGTTCAGATCAGAATGAAGGCTCTTTAAATCAGCAGAACGACTCATAAGGCAACTACTGTGACCCCTACCCAGAGCCAGGCTAACAGGTTCGCGGCCCAGGCAGCTGCCACTGGAGTGCCCAGTGTCATATGACTGATAAGAGGCAGCATAACCATTCCATCTTTCTCATCAGACCCTCTTTGTGGCTGCAGGCCTGGTCACAGCCCATCTCTAATGATCTTACTTGTGCTTTCAGTAATAATCAAAATTTACCTTTGCAGACTATCTCCGCATAGATGTGCTGACACATTTAGGATTGGGCCATATGGAGAGTTTGGGGGTCAGGAAGGGTGAGGCTTTTCGATGCTCTCAGTCAATGCATGCAGCCGTAGAAAACTCTCCCCCCCATCTCATAACGTAACAATGAGATCTCCCTGCCTTTCTCTCTCCTCCTTGCTATCTCTCTTATATAGATTCTATGGATTTGTTATACCCTTCTGATCACTGTTGTATTTATTTATTCTGTCTGTGTGTGAATGGTTTGGAGCAGGGGTCATTTGGGGGGGACGCAGGGGGACGCCATCCCCCCAGGTGAGGTGCGGGAGGGCGGGGCCTGGAGCTCCCTGCTGGTGCCCGCTGGAGGTCACCGCCGGCTGTGGGGAGGACACACTTCCGGTGATGTCAGGGGGTGTGGCATATGCTAATGAGTTATGCTAATGAGTCCCCCTAGCTCTTTTTCTACGAAATGACCCCTGGTTTGGAGCCAGGGGTAAATTTCCACTAATTGAAGGGGAATTGGGTTTTCACCAGTTCCCCTCTCCCATTGGTGGAGTCTTCTAATTCATTCTTCATGTTTTTCCTAGAGTATCCTATCCTCTAGCAGCATCATTTAATGGAGCATTTTGGGTTGAAGTGCTGGTGCGGGGGGGGAGAGAGAAGAAAGTCCCATTCTGCTAATGGAAATTCCTACTATCAGTAGAAATTATCACCCCTCACACACACACACACCTTTCCCTTTCTGCTGTGTCTATCTTCTTGCCTTGTTAGCTTTGCTCTCCTGAAATCTGATTCTGATTTTGCTGTTTTTGTGGTTCTTTGTTGATGCTACTGGGTTAGAGTAACGTCTCAGTGCTTTATTAGTGTTAATGATTTTTTAAAATTGTTTTTGCTGTTGCTTCCAATTTAGCATTACCATAGTAAGGGAAGGGAGGGTTTTTTTTGGGGGGGGGTGGAGAGCTAGGAAACGATGGTCTTAAACAGATCGTTCCAATTATGTATCCATGTTGGTCTGCAGAAGAAGAACAAGATTTGGATTTAGTAGCACCTGACAAAGGGAGCGTTAACTCTCAATAGCTTATACCCTGGAAATCCTCTTGGTCTTTAAGGTGCTATTGGACTCAAGTCTTGCTCTTAAATAAATGGAAAGCCATCGACAAATGGAAATCCTGCTTCAGATAACACAGTGTTCATTTATGGAGTTAGCTGCTGCTGCTGCTGCTGCATGCTGTAATGACCGCTTGCTTTTAGATGGCTTGAAAAGAGAGTTAGCCTATGCTCATGCCCAAGGGAAGAGATGCCGGGCACACAATAGAGGATAGGCTCTATTCACCTCTGGCTCTTCTGATCACTCTCTGCAGTGTCTTGTTTATGCTCTGGGAGCAGCCAGAATTTCTCCTTACCCTGAGTAGGACCATTGTTTCATCTAACCCACTATTGCCTATTATTATTTATATAAATTTGTGGATCGCCCAATCCCTGCTACTGCAAGGCTCTGGGTGATATACAGCATTTGATTAAAACATGAGCTCTCTTTCACTAGCCATGAGCTCTGCCACCGATCTAATGGACCCTTCTATTTCTCAACCTGCTCTGATAACCACTGAATACATGACTGATAGCTATTAGGTGGATTTTTGTGCCAGAACAACTGCACTAATCAGAAAGATATTTGAAGATTTTGCTTTCGTTGTTATTATAAATTAGAAATAAAAGGGCAGAGTGTTTACTAAATATTTGCTTGGATGGACCCAGTGTTGTTCCATTGTGAAGTGAAATAAAGAACCTTAACCAGTACCACTGAATGGAGGGGATAGCGTAACTGTAGAACAGACCACCTGAATATATCAAATAAGCTACGAAGCCAAAGGTTTGTTTACTCTAATCGATAATCAGGGCATGGGTCCAAAGAACTGTCAACACAAGTTCCTACTTACTGCAAATCGTACATGAATGCTCATAGAAGTGGCGTGGGTACATTCCAGCTCAGACAAAAAAAATTCCTTTGGTTGTCATAGCTGGTGTTCAACAGTGACACCTCATTAATACCAAAGTTATTATAGCTGAATGTGACTGCACTCTTAGGGCCACAGAAACCAGATTTATGTCCAGAAGGTTCTCCCCAACCTGCAGTTATTTTCCTTATTTGATTTTATGTTTCAAACTTCTTTCTGTAGAGAGAGATAGGGACAGAAACAGAAGCAATGACAGGGGGAGGGAAGGAGGGAGATATGAGACAAGGCTTTACCACAAAGAAAGAATTAACGGGTTTAAAATATATATTAATCAAAAAGCAGGGATAGATGGGGTATCTTCCTTCTACTGTACATGTACGGGATTGCATCACTGTTTATTTATTTTATTACAACATCATTCTCCATTCCTCCATTTTATCCTCACAACAGTCCTATGTGATAGGTTAGGCTGAAAGCATATGAGTGGCCCAAGGTCACCCAGCAAGCTTCCATGGCTGTGTGGGGATTTAAACCTGGATCCCTCCAATCTTGGTTCAACAACACTCTCACCACTAAGCCATTAGTGAGGAGATACAGATCAATACTTTCACACTAACAAAAAGGTTTTTCTTTATCTCCGTGAAAGGCTTTCCATCTGCATTTTATTGTTGCTGATTCAGACCTTGTGATTATGTTACAGTTAGAAATGGACTAATATGCCCTCTTTGTTTCTTTGTGTCTCCATATGTCACACGAACGCATGAAGGAGCCTTAAATTGAGTGAGAACATTGGTTCATCCAGCTCAGTATTATCTGCTCTGTCAGGCAGTCTCTCCGAGGCCTTTGGCAAAGGTCCTTTACATCTCTTGCCACCTGATCAGTTAGCTGTGAGGGAGGAACCACATGAGGCTAAAGTAACAGTTTCTCCAAACCTGGAGAAAACTCTAGATTTTTAGAAAGAGTACCTAATTAAAACAATAGATAGAGGAGCCTTTAAAAAGTGAATAAATAAAAAAACCCAAACAGTAAAGGTAGTATTTCATATGTGCAGAGATGACAAGAAATAAAAACTTTGGGTGATATTTTGGGTTACCAAAATTACCCTAAATAGTGTGCAAAAATGGAGGAAGGCAGGAAGAGAGGGAGAGGAGAGGAGTAAGGCTGTCTTATTCCCACTAGAGGAAGGAGATTTCTCCCCCCCACCTCAGTGGGCCTTTCCCACAGGCCAAAAAAAAAAATTAAATCACCATTGGTAATAGCGTGATGTCACTTCTTGTAAAACCCCAAAGTGATGTCACACCTCTCTAGGACTCATCGGAAATTCTACAATAAAACCATAGAATTTCCAGCGATTCCTAGAGAGTTGTGAAAACACTTCTGGGTTCTCCTGGAATAAAACAGTGAGTGACACTCAAACCCTGTCATAATCTCATCTGAAAGTTTACAAAAAAACAACAACCCCAAAACCCTAAGAAGCTCTTCAAGAAACTGTTATAATTGAAGATCTTAGGAGTGGTGGGAAAGACCTCAGCCTGAGAACTCCACCCAGTTAGGATAGACAATACTTGACCCAGCTTTGTGGAATGACTCCTTGTGTAGGTAAATAGGAGCTGCTGTGTGAATGGATAGAAGCCTGAACCCTAAAGTTGTACACTCATTAATTCTTCATATTTAAGTCCCACCCTTCCTTCATGGAGCGTATACCAGTACAGGTTATCCATGTTTTACCTCACAAAAACTTGTGGAGTAGGTTAGGCTGAGAGGATGACTACCCCAAGGTCGCTCAATGAGCTTCTCAACCTGACCAGACCAGTTCTCTTCTCCAGGTCCAGCACACTACCTGTACTGTTCTGATTTCATCCAGGAATATATTGAACTAACACAAACAAAGGAAACAGAGTTCCAGTGAGGAGGGGCATCTGGTTCCAGTGGTTCAGTGTCAGAGCCTCTGCTTTGCATTCAGAGGATCCTACGTTCAGTCCTCAGCATCTCTAGTTAAGGGACCTGGTAGAGCCAGTTTGATGTAGTGGTTAAGAGCGGTGGACTCTAATCTGGAGAACTGTGTTTGATTCCCCACTACTCCACATGAAGCCTGCTGGGTGAGCCTGGGCCAGTCACAGTTGTCTTAGAGCTCTCTTAGCCCCACCTACCTCACAAAGTGCCTGTTGTGGGGAGAGGCAGAGGAGGTGATGGGAAGCCGCTCTGAGACTCCTTCAGGTAGTGAAGGGTGGGTTATAAAAACCAACTCCTACTCCTCCTCTTCTTCAACATGAGGTGAAAGACCTCTGCCTGAGATGCTCATTACCAGTCACAGCAGATAATTTAGACTTTGGGACAAATAGTCTGACTCAATATAAGGCAGCTTTATGTATTTGTGGGTTCATGCCAGTGAGGTTCACCAAAGGCTTTAGTAACAGCTTGCTTAGATTCAGTCTGGAGAGAGAGAAAGAGATACACAGAGGCTGCAGTCACACACACTAAATAATCCACTTTCAGTGCACTTCCGAACTGGATTTTAACTGTGTGAACTGGTAAAATCCAATTGGAAAGTCCACTGAAAGTGAATTGAAAGTGGATTATTGAGTGTGTGTGACCGCAGCCAGAGAGAAATAAAACGTGACCTGGAACTACTCCAGCCAGATTTGCATCTTCTGGAACCAGAACAAAATATGGAGTACATTTTCTGAATGTGTTACTAGCCACTGTGCTCTTAGACAGTCTGGCAGAAATCCAAAATCCAACTGTTGGACTAGGACTAGCAAGGCCTAGATTCAGGTTCAGTGAGTGACCATGGGCTTGCCACTCCTTCTCAGCTTAACCTACCTCACAGAGCTGTCATGTAGGTTTACCAGCTTTTAAACGAGTCCCTCTTGCAGTCCCTTTATGAAAAGTACTGGGTTCGATGCATGGAGGACTCGGACTACAACATGCGTTCAGACGCGTTTATTGTACTTCACAACAAGACTGAAAAAATGGCCCTGCAAGGCCAACTATATACACTCCACCCGGCATACCTATGTCCCCATAGGAGGGTTTGAATTTCCCGCGAAGGGTGCTATTGGTGGACTCGAGGTGGACTAGGATCCTAGGTCCTCTTTGTGTTCGGGGACCAAGCTCCTGCTTTAGCCACAGACCCCTGGTGGCGGTCCGCATACATAACACTTCAATATCTGTTTGATCGGCAACAGCTATCAGGAGGTATAATTTAGCCCCATTCCATGAAAAGCTTCAGCTGCCCATTTCCACATATTAAACCTCCATTCAGGTGACAGGATTTCCCTCCTGGCCTGTTGGCAACCTTAGTTGTGAGGATAACGTGGAGAAAGGAAAAACCCTGAGCTGCCTTGACCTCTGAGAGGAAGGGGCAAAATAAAAATGTGAACCGTAGCTCTGTAATCTAGTGATAAAATGGTAAATGGACTCAGATAATGCAAACAGTTTCAGAGGCTTCAGATCTTTTCTCAGAGCTGGGCACAAAATATGTAGGAGACACCCCCCCCCCCCGGGGTACAATCTTTCACCCGCCCCCCCCCCCCCCGGAATACATATTTCTGCCAAGAGCATGCCTATTTGTGTCCTCTGATCTCTAGCATTTGAATTAATTGCTCTGACCCTGCGTGGGACAACCTCCTGAGCCCTAGTCAAGTAAGCCCTGCTTGTTCATTCCGCCTGTGCCTCCATTTTGCCTCCCTCTAACAGGGTACAGAATGGTTCCTCTTTATGCTCCTAACCAGGGTTCTTTTTGTAGAAAAAGCCCAGCAGGAACTCATTAGCATAATAGGCCATACCCAACAGCAGGAACTCATTAGCATATTGGGCCACACCCCTGACAGCACAGCTTATTAGCACATTAGGCCACACCCACGTTACCAGAAGAGTGGTTATCCGGCCACACCCACCTTTTGCTCCTTATTCTGTTTACCTTGTTTGTTGTCAAAACCCAGGGCCTTTTTTTGTAGCAGGAACTCCTTTGCATGTTAGGCCACACACCCCTAATGTAGCCAATCCTAATGAGTTTCTGCTGTTGGGTGTGGCCTATTATGCTAATGAGTTCCTGCTGGGCGTGGCCAACTTGGGAGCCAGCCGGAACTCCGTTCCTGTGCGTTCCTGCCCAAAAATAGCCCTGCTCCTAACTATTTGCAGTGCCTGAAAGTAATGTCTAGGAATGTACATTTCACAGACCCTTGCAAAAGGATCAATAATCTTTCTCAACATTTCCATTTGAAACAACTCCCTTGACACTTATCCGTGCACTTTGTGTGACTCAGGTCCACATGCTGTTGGCTCAATAAAGAACTCTGGAAAAGCTGTACAGGAGAATTCTCTCTGTATGTATGACCCCATTCACTGGAATGTGCTCGAGATGAACTGGGTTATTTCTGAGTCACCTAGGACGAGTTTGCACAATAAAGATCCATTCTCCTAGGATTTTTATACTGGGCAACAAATCCTATCTACAGGAATAAGGAATTCCAGATGTTGCTTCAGAAACATCTCCTTGTTGATTATCTTGGATGGTTGACAGTTCGCTGTGTTCTTTTATGAAACTGTCACCCCAGATAAGAGTCTTGCTATTGTTCAGGTCAGAGACGGTCAACCTTTCTTGGCAAATATGCCAAAAGTCCAAGTTCACAATAGGAGACAGCCATTGCTCTAGTGGGTGCTGTAAGACATATGCA
>NW_015169201.1:45163-52279 GCF_001447785.1 Gekko japonicus
AGAACATGAGTAATCGATGGGAGTACAGTCCATCACATAACCAGTTACTGTCTAGGACTGCCACCATCTGGGCTGCCTGTGCCATACCATACCTCGGCCATACATAGTTTAGATGGTAAACTGTGCCAGGATGGGGGGGGGGGGAAGTAAAATTAAAACTCCCTGGCCTTGCTGAGGCCTTGTGTTACTCTCTTGAACTTCTAGTTTATCCCTTTAGCATCAAAACCAGGCCTTTTACATTTACAATGAGTAATATTGCCGAAGGGATGTGGAATGGTATGGTCTAGCAGCCTGATCTCGTCAGATTCTGGAAGGTAAGTACTTGGATGGGAGGTCACAGAGGAAGGCTCTGCAAAGGAAGGCCATGGCAAACCACCTCTGCTTAATCTCTTGCCTTGAAAGCCCCTTGCTGGAGTCACCATCAGTCAGTTGCAACTTGATGGCACATATAGTACATAATATTGCCAGAAGTTCACATTTTTCTGATTTGTCTTACTTGCTTACAACATCTGCTCACCCAGGGCCACCAAGGCAGCTAACAATTAAAACAAAATAATAAAAACATCGTAAGACCAATGTTTCACAAAGCTGAAATACATATATGAAACAGAGGACAGCAAATCGAACTACAAGGCAGGAGGGAAGGATCATTGGGGAGATGCCAGATGAAATAAGAAAAAGTCCCCACCCGCTGGCAGAAGACAGTGATAGGAGGGGGTAGGACTTTCTCCGGCTCATAATGAACAGCTGCATGATGAACTGAGCACAGTTTCCCTGAGGATCCCCCCACCTGCCCCAGCATGGGATGTAATCCAAGCTTCTGGGCATGCTTGGGTCAGCAAGGATCTCTGGGGCATTCTTATTAGAATATCCAGTGGGGATGTCATGGGGAGCATGCTGGGGTTTCTGGATTTTGGAACTGACCTCAGATCGTGCCTTCTTAAAACCAGCTGTTTTTAACATTTAAAGCTATCGCCAGCTATTGCCAAATGAACACCCAGCTCAGTGGTATCCTACACAATCTAGGCCTCATTTTTCTAAGAACAGGAGAAGAAGAATGTTGTGCAAAGCCATAAAGCATCTGTAGAGCAAACTGCTCAAATACTACACAATTTGTTTCAAAATAAATTGATTCACCATGCCTACTTATATGGGCATTAGTTTAAAATGTATCATTCTGATTTTCTTTTGCCCCTAAGAATTTTTTTCTATAGTCATCTTAGAGCTACTCCTGTAGTTAATAGTTTAAACACACGAGAATAGTGTCCTGTTGGAAAACTAGGGTTGCCAGCCTCTTGGAGGGGCTTGGAGATCTCCCAGAATCGCAGCATCTTCAGACTACAGCGGTCAGTTCCCCTGGAGAAAATAGCTCCTCTGGAGGGTGTGCCATAGCGTCCACCTTCCAAAGCGGCCATTTTCTCCAGGGGAACTGATCTCTCCCACCTGGAGTCCAGTTGTAATAGTGGAAATTCTCCAGCCACCACCTGGAGGTTGGCAACCCTTACAGAGGCCCTTGAAAATGGGGTGGGATGAGGTATATGGGCCTGCAGTGCGGAAAGGGGGAATCAGCAGAAGGGAGGATTCAAATCCAATTCATTGTATTCAAATAATATAACATGAGTTTCCCTGAAGTTTCCCTTCACTGCATCAGAGAGTGGAGATTAATTAATTTATTTTGCTAAATATGACCAGCCCATCCAGTCTTCATATGTCAGAGGGTCAGAGCTACATTGGACTCTGAAAGGGAGCAGGGGAGTGCAGATTTCTGTCCAAGTGAGAATCCTCTGTAGAAAAAAAGAATGCTAACAAATATTTGCTAATCAGACCACAAATACTATTTTTTTTCACAGCACTAATCGGAAGATTAATAGTTTGCTTTGACATCCAAGAGGCTTTTGGGAGACTCTTGGGGTTAAAAGCACTTTATAAATCATTTTTTCAGAGCAGGGCGGGTAAAGCAACGACCAAGACTTACTTAAATAAATTACCATGGAATAGCAATATTTTTCCCCATAAAACCAAAAGTGCTTAGAATAACAGTAAGTGTTCTTGGACTGCTGCTGTATGCATCATTCCTTGTGGTGCTGCTGGGAGTTACTGTAGAAGAGTCCTGGAATGAGATCAAAACTGTTGTGTCTTCACTTTACCTTTGTTCATAATGGCCCCTGTCCAAGACTCCATGAAGTCAATGACCAAGCTCTTACTAACTCCAATAGTGGACAGAACACATTGCTGGCTTACCTCAAGAAAATAATGCAAGAGCTGTGGACAAGTTTCCATTCAATTGTCTTGGCTTCAGGCTTGTGCTCTAAGCTGTTTCATGGACTCATTCCCTACTGGCTTGTCGTAAGGCTGTTGTGACACAGCTCAGCTCTAAACACGAAGTGTTTGTCATATCAGAATCTGACTGAGCAGAGTTGAGGCATTGTTTCCCCCCCCCCACTAGCACCCCTGTCAGTTTCCCTATTGAGGAACCCCCAGATCCATATTTTCCAGCACGGAGTAGTAGTTATGAGCAGCAGACACTAATCTGGAGAACCAGGTTTGATTCCTCACTCCTCCACATGAAGCCAACTGGGTGAGTTTGGGTTAGTCACAGTTCTCTCAAGAGCAATTCTCTCAGAACTCTCTCAGCCCCACCTACCTCACAAGGTGACTGTTGCAGGAAGAGGAAGGGAAGGTGATTGTAAGCCACTTTGAAACTCCTTAGAGAGGAGGAAGGAAGGGTGTAAAAACCTATTATTATTATTCTTGCACCCTAGTCTACCCCTCCCTACCATTCTCTATTCCAAAATATCAAAATAATCAATGATCTCAGCCAATCCCAAATGACTTTCTTTCCCTTCCTTCTCCCATGGGCTTGGTGACTTGCACACATTCACTTTGATAATTCTTCCTTCGTCAACAAATACTTCATTCCAGATTTCTGTAATGCACTGTATATGGGGAGCCCCCTTTGAAGATAGTTTGAAAGCTCCAAGCGGTTCAGAATACCTCAGCCAAGGTTCTTACAGAGCGTAGATGTAGTGAGCACATTACTCATATTACTCCCATCTCAACTGCCAGTGTGCTTCCAAGACCAATACAAAATATACATGAAACTGCCTTATACCGAATCAGACTCTTGGTCATGACGGCATACTATAAGGTATGACAGGCAAGATGACAGCCAAGTAAGAAGTAGTCTATTAGATCATCTTGATCTGAGGTGACAGTTAGTGTGTCATGTGACATGTCACCAGGTCCTAGGATTGCATCATCCTGACTACTGTCACCATGAGTCAGCACTTCGTTCTGATTGGTGCTCAGATGTATATATTGAGTACGCTATTGTTCACTCTTGTGTGGATTGAATGCTATGCGAAGCACTTTGTCAGTAAGCCTGGTGAATTGGATGCTACAAGTGCTAAAGGACTGTATGTATATAGTTGCTGTAAATAAACCACTGTAAATAGTTCAGCACTAGCCAACTCTGGATTGAGTTATTATTGGCGCTTCCAATACGCTGACAGGTCAATCAACATCAGTATTGTCTACTCATACTGGCAATGCCTCTCCCGGGTTTCAGGCTGAGGTCTTTCATGTCATCTCCTACCTGATCCTCCCCCCCTCCCCAATATTTTATTTAAATGTTGTAAATATTACAAAAATAATGCAAAAATACACAGCAAAATTATACAGCTCATATAATGGAACTTAACATCAAGATAGTAGTACATAAAAGAACCAGAGATTGGAGATGCCAGGGACTGAACTTGGGACTTTCTGCATTTATTTATTTAGATTTATATCCCACCCTCCCTGTGACCAGGCTCAGGGCGGGTAACAATAGAGTTATAAAACCATTAAAAACAAGTTATAACAAATAAATTAGTTAAAACAATAAAAATGGCAGGTAATACAAATAATAGAATTCATAAGGTTCCAGCAGTACTAAATGACTGGCAGACACTAGGCCACCAACCAAGCAGTGGTGAGAAATCTCATTAATGTGGGCCAGATACAGTTGGGAGATTTCAGCAAGGGAGGCCAAATAATTGGGCACCTGCCACCTCAACCAAAGGCCTGGCGAACAGCTCCATTTTGCAGGCCTTGCAAAACTGTAATAGGTCTCGCAGGGCCCTGATCTCAGACGGGAATGTGTTCCACCAGGCTGAGGCCAGGGCAGAAAAGGCCCTGGCCCTGGTCAAGGCAAGCAGACATACTTTGGTCTGGGGACAACCAGTAGATGGTGGTCCACCAAGCACAATGCTCTCCGGAGCACATATAGAGAGGGATGGTCCCTTAGATATGTTGGTCCCAGGCAATATCAACACCTTGAAATGGATCCAGTACTCAATTGGTAGCCAGTGCAAGTGGCATAGCACCAGCTGAATGCACGCCCTCACAGACATTGCAGTCAGCAGGCGCACCACCGCATTTTGCACTACCTGGAGTTTCCAGACCAGATTCAAGGATAAGCCCATGTAGAGTGAGTTACAGTAATCAAGCCTGGAAGTGACCACTGCATGGGTCTTGCCAAACAGATGCTCTACCACTGAGCCACAGCCACTTCCCAATGGTGGTGTTAATTTTGCATGCCCTAAATAGCTTGAGTCTAAAGAGCTTGAATCTAAGGTACTTGGTAGACCCATACACAGTGGCTCATGCTCTGAGACCAACTGAGGAAGCCTATTGTAAGAAACATCTGTTGGAGAAATCTCATTGGTGGGAAACCATATGAGGATTTTATTGACATCTCCCCTGCTCTTTTGAACTCATTCCACCATACACTGAATAGTTCCTCCCGGCATCAGTTGAAATTTTTTTTAATTCTGGAAGTCCTTTTTTAAAGTTAAATCTGTCCCTGTTGATTTATAAGTTTTTAGTTACTGTGATCTATTTTTAACTCTTTAGAGTGCATTTTAATATTGTACACCATCTTGAGCATTTATTTTTTAAATAGGAAGGCAGGATGTAAATGTTATAATACATAACAAAATTATAAATTCTTCCCCTCCTTCTATACACCCATCACTCATACTCTCACCAATATATCCTCACAATCGTGATCCACATACATAGGGGTATATCTAGGGATGGACAAAACTGACCGACAAGCTAAAGTTCATCATGAATTTTTGCTGGTTTGTAGTTTGCGAAACAATGTTCATGAACTGAAGAACTGCCATGAACTTTCACAAATTTTGATGCAGTTCATGGTGATTCATGAAGAGTAGAAAGCAGGGATTCCTACTCTTCATGAAAAACAGCTGAGTGGCGGTTACTAGATCTTCTATTCTTCTGTTTAGCTTCATGAAAAACAGCTGAGTGGCAGGGACTAGATCTATTCTTCTGTTTGGATTCTGGCCATCTGGCTCTGTGTAGTATTAAAAACCTAAGAAGAGCCCTGCTGGATTGGACTACTTGTCCGTCTAGTCCAGCATCCTCTCACACACACTGGCCAACCAGTTCCTCTGGAGATCCAACAACAGGGCACAGTGTTCTGATACATCTGCTGATAACTGTGTTGGAGATGATCAACATATGGATTTAAATGGAGGAGAGCAAACAACAGAGGCCTACCTGGGAGGGCCAGATCTAATGAGGCCACAGGTGCAGGGGTTCAGGTGTCTATGTACCAATGCCCAAAGGATAAGGAGGTGGATACTGCCCTCCTTGAACAGCTTGACAGGGTATCCAAACAACCTGACCTGGTAGTTATGGATGTCTTCAACTTCCCTGATGTGTGTTGAGAGACAAACTCTGCAAAGTGTCCACAGTCATGCACATTCCTGACCTGTCTGGCCGACAACTTCATTCATCAGTCTATGAGGGGCTCAGCCATACTTGACTTAATATTGACCAACAAGCAAGAGATGGTAGATTGGGTGAAGGTGGTGGGGAAGTGACTTTTGCTGTGGGGAACCAAGGAAGTTTGTAGTCACACTTGCATGTTAGATTTCAGTAGGGCAGACTTTAATAAACTCAGAGGCATGATGAGAATCATTCCATAGGCAAGACTGCTGGAAGGAAAAGGAGCAAGTGAAGGGTGGGCTCTCCTAAAACAAGAGCTCTTGCAAGCTCAAGCCATCATTATTCCAGTAAGAAATAAACATGGTAGGGAATCCAAGAAGCCAATGTGGATTAACAGAGAGCTCCATGATGTGCTAAGGGAGAAAAAGGAAATGTTCAAGAAATGGGGGCATGGACATACCTCTAAAGAAGAGCATCTGCAGGTTGCTAGGCACTGTAGGTCAGCCATCAGAGAGGCCAAAGTTTACAATGAGCTAAAGATGGCCAGGGAGGCTCACTACAACAAGAAAATCTTCAGATATGTGAGGAACAAACACAAGATTAAAAAGGCAATCGGCCCACTGTTGAGTGAAAATGGAGACGCTGACAGAGGACAGAGAGAAAGCAGAAAAGCTTAATGCCTATTTTGACACCATTTTTTCCCCTGAAGAAGAGAACAGGCTCATCTAGAAATGGTAGTAGGCAAGGTACAGCATCTGGGCTGCTGGTTGACATGGACAGAGAGGTAGTTGAGAAGCACCTTTCTGTGCTGAATGAGTACAAATCCCCCAGGTCAGATGGTATCCACCCAAGAGTGCTCAAAGAACTTTCTAGAGAGCTTGCAGAGCCTTTGTTCATCATCTTCCAGACCTTTGGGAGGATGGGAGACATGCCACAAGACTCGAGGAGGACAGATGTTATCCAAATTTTCCAAAAAAAGAGAAGAGAGATGACCCAGGAAACTACAGGCCATTCAGTCTGACCTCTGTCTCAACAAAGATACTGGAGCAGATTTTAAAGGGATTAATCTGCGAGCATCTAAAGGACAACTTGGTGATCCAGGAAAGTCCACATGGATTTGTCCCCAACAGATCCTGCCAGACCAATCTCATTTCCTTCTTTGATTGAGGGATGAGCTTGCTGGATCCAGGGAATGCTGTTGATATTGTTTGCCTGGATTTCAATAAAGCTTTTGACAGGGTTGCCCATGATGTTTGCTAGAGGACTGTGGACTGGACTCTAAGATAGTTAGATGGATAGTGAACTGGTTGGAGAACCGCACTCAGAGAGTAGTTGAGTTGTCAATAGCATTTCATCTGAATGGAGGGAGGTGTACAGTGG
>NW_015169201.1:53040-65109 GCF_001447785.1 Gekko japonicus
GCCCCCGACCGGAAGATAACACAGAGTTTTCTAAGCTGCTAGCAGGCTCTTCGCACCCTCTACTGGATCAGATGACGAATATCAACCAACAGCTGACAACATTAAACCAGAACTTTGCAGCTCAGCAGCTCCAACTGAATGAAACTACCAAAAAGACGGAGCAAACAGCTGAGAAGGTGAAGGAAATGGATGCCAAATCCAAAAAGGTTTTTAAAAAGGGTGCAGTTACTGGAAAAGAAGCAAGTTTCTGACGAATCTCAGCTTATGCAGCTACAAATGCAAAAAGCCAACCTAGTTCTCCGGTTCCAAGGTGTCCCTGAGGCTAAAGATGAGAATCTGAAACAACTTTTGAGTGATGTGCTTGCCCCAATTGCAGATTTAAAAGCGGACTATCTTATAAGTGAAATGGATGTGGCTTATAGAGCCTACTCCGTATACATCAAGAAAGATAATCTGCCTGGGGAAA
The DNA here is from genome assembly GCF_001447785.1 of Gekko japonicus. Classification (NCBI taxonomy): domain Eukaryota; kingdom Metazoa; phylum Chordata; class Lepidosauria; order Squamata; family Gekkonidae; genus Gekko; species Gekko japonicus. Next base: position 53,507 of record NW_015169201.1, read on the forward strand.
TAGTGGTAAGATTCTCGAAGAGACATGTGCGGGATCAAATATTAAAAGCAACATCAGGAGCAACCTTAAAAATTGGAGACAACACCATCAGAATTCTAAAAGATACTCCTTTTGAAATAAGAAAAAAGAGACAGAAATATAAGGACTTGATTATGTTCTTGCAAACAAACAGCATTCCTTACAGGTGGTTGATTCCCGAGGGCATCCTTTTCAAATTAAAAGATAAAAAAGAAAAAATTGATTCTGTTTCTAAAGCACGTGAGTTTCTGAGACTGCAACTGGGAGATTCGGGAGAGGACGGCAGAGAGGACGAGGACAGCAAACCTAGTGAGGAAATGGACTCTCCTATTCCTTCTTCCAACGAGGACTCTGCTTCTGAAAAGGGGGGAACGGCCCCCAAATGCGATTATCAATTGAGGATAAGAAAAGATAAAACAAAATAATGGCTGAAGAACTTTGAATTGTGCCTTATAAGCTTTTATTATCAATGATGCTCTGGTGACTCTCTTAAAACAGTGTAATCGATATGAAGCTGTTCCCATTGGCAGCAGAGGATAGGACTCACAATAATAGGCTTAAATTAAGAGCGGGAAGGTACTGGCTGGGTATCAGGAAAAACTTTTTTACTGTAAGAGTTGTGCAACAGTGGAATCAGCTGCCTAGGGAGGTGGTGAGCTCCCCCTCACTGGCCGTCTTTAAGCAGCGGCTGGACAAACACTTGTCAGGGATGCTCTAGGCTGATCCTGCACTGAGCAGGGGGTTGGACTGGATGGCCTGTATGGCCCCTTCCAACTCTGTGATTCTATAACTCTCACATTGCTTGACCTTTTAGCTTACTTTGCAAAAAGGTTTTCTTCTTTCTGTGCATACTCAGAGGCATAACCACTACCCACTTTGGTGATTGCTTTATACATCAGACAAAATGGACTCTGACTTGGTGCTTTCTTTAAGTGCCAGTATTCATGCATAAGGTTGCACCAATTTCTACCAATTCCCCCTCCCTGTACAGATCCGTTCCTGAGGGTTCATGTTCTCTTTCTCTAGCTGAAGACAAGTACATGAGAATCAGGACTTGGGAGAGCCATCAAAAAGGTTGCTGGTACTGAGTACCAGTGAATACTGTCTCTCTCACACAAAAAAAACCCTGTTCTGACATGCCACAATAAAGGCCACACTGCAAAGGACATTGGGGATCCATGATTGGATATAGTAAGTCACAAAGAGTCTCCATATGGATGAGGGACATGATGCTGAGCAAAGGAGAACTTAGTGTTTTTGGCTGCACAGTTTCCTGATTGAACTCTCCCCACCACCACCAATCCACTTTTTAACTATTATAAAAGGTATTTTGACTAGCATTAGTGGGCCAGCATTAGTATTTTTATTGCAGTATAGGCACAAGGGGAAGAACTAAATCTCCCTTTCTCCAGTGCAATGGTCCCAAGTCATATTTCTCCCCAAAAACTGCTTTTTGCCACTAAATCATGTGTTGAGGAGCCTGGTCAAGGGTTTCCAAAATCATAATTAGCCTGGACCTAAAGATGTTAGTCTTTAAGTACCGCTTTCACTGTTTTTGCTTGCCATCACAATTTTATCCCGCTCTTCTTTCGAGGAGCTCAGGGCATCATTTATTTATTTATTTATTACATTTCTACCCCGCCCTCCCGCTGAGGGGGCTCAGGGCGGCTTACAAACAGTTTAAAACAACATACAATTTAAAACCAGCAAATACAAGATATAAAATGCAATAAATACAATGTTTTCCTTTCCCTCCTTTTATTCTCACAACAGCCCTGTGAGGTAGGTTAGGCTGAGAGAGGATGACTGGTTGGCTCGTATTTACCAAAAGTGTCATCCTATCCAGAGTTACTCTACTGATGTCACTGGGCTTAAACTGGAGTAAGTCTGCATAGTCCAAGATTCAGTAGTCATTTGAACCCGGGTGGTCCAGATTCTAGTCCTGCTCTAACCACTACCCCACACATCGCTTCCCCTTCTTGAATAGACTTCCCCTGCCTTTATAGACTTTTGAGCTAATGACCGTATCAGGGAAGCTTCCATCGTGACCTTTGTGGGTATATGTGTGTGATTAGCACACCCATGTCAAATTCAAATATCATTATTTGGGTCTATAAATGATTTGGACTTTCTCCTTAAAGTTCTAGGGTATAACGTTCCTAGCTACAGGGTTTGGCCAGTGGAAAAATTCTGGGGAGAATTAAAGTTCAGATGACTTTCAGTTGAATCCATAAAGACATATAAATCAAAGGGGGAAGAAAGAGTAGCCACGGTTTCCCTTTTCTACACTTGTCACTTCTGGCTTTTTATGTCCTGACACATTCTTTGCTCTTTTAATATGGAAACATTTTCAGCTCTGAAGTCTTTCTTCCTGAAGTTCAAGGGGAAAATTGCACATTCAACACTAAGAAGATTTTTGACATGCAAATCCTACCACAGGGTTCAATGGCCATCACAAAAAAAACCCAGCATTAACATTTCAGATCTGTTTCGCTGTACCTACACTTCATACTGATTTTATACCAGATTAATTTTGATGGCTTCCTGTAAAGAATCCTGGGAAATGTAGTCTGATGAGGATGCTGACAATTTGCTGTCAGAGATCCCTAAACTCAGTCTTCTCTAACAAACCTACAGCACTATCCTAAGGTCCTTTCTGGTGATATTGACCTTCATCATTTTCTTAACAACAACCTGCCATGCATTTATGTAAAAGTAATGAGTATATTTGTTCTTCTAGGTTGCGCCCAGTGACACACTTCCACAAAGTCCGTCATCCACTGACTCCTTTATGCTAAGCCTTATTCCATTAGAGGAAGACTAAAGAAAGGAAAAGTTGCCAATGAACCTAGAGGAAAAGGTCCTGTCCTTTTAATAAAGGATTTCTGGGATGTTAGTTATCAGGTGATGTTATTTACCTCCATACCATGAAAATCTCCAGCTGACCATTTATACACAGGGAGGTAAACAACATCACATGATTAAAATAAATCCCATGAAGCGTCTATTAAAGGGACAGCTTAGGATGGAATGAAATACAAGTATCTCTAATTTTTAAAAAAAACTAAATATAGTTTTTGGGGAAAGCAGGTTTGGGGAAAGTAAGGTGGTAATCATCTCTTCAGGCTGATTTCAAATTGAAATTTACCATGCCTAATCTATTTTACTGCCCCAGCAGAAAAATCTTACTAATACCCACATGGTAACTACGGATTATTTTCAGTGGGAAAACAGTCTGTGAGGAAAGGGTTAATGCCCCACAACCTTGGCTGCTAAAGAAAGGAGTCTATTAAAAGGAACACAGAAGTGTACGTAACATAATTCTGTCCTTAATGACCATGTGCATGTATTTACATTTACATGCACTGAAGAGAAGAATTAACATTGCAAAAGATTGACAGCTGCTGCTGAAACTGCCATCCCGTTGTCCTGTTCTCACCCTTCCCCTCCAGAGCATATACCTTGAACACATGAACACCTGATATGGAATCAGACAATCAGTCTATCAAGATCAGCATTATCTACTTTGACTGGCAGCGGCCCTTCAAAGTCTCTCAAGCAGAGATCTTTCACATCACCTACTACTTGATCCTTTCAGCCAGAGATGCTGGGGATTGAACCAGGGGCCTTCTGCATGCCAAGCAGATGCTCTACTGCTAACACCTCCATAAAGTGCATAGAGTATCTCAATAAAGTATGAACTTACTCTGAAGACCTCTACTGACTAACATCCCAGTTAGCTCACAGCCTAAAGTAAATGGTCCCCAAAACACAGGCCTTATGGTATGACGACAAGCCCCTATGTTTTTCCCAGCCTCTGTTCCCAGTCAGCCAATGTGTTTCCCCAATCATTTACAGGGACCTATAAGGACGAATCTAAAACCTGTTAAGTAATAACTTTAGTGAAACTGACAACTTCCTTTTTAAAAAAAAGAAGTGCAGGTGCAAAATCCATCTCAACCAGCAAAACCGAAATAGGGATTTACCTGGGACAGGTAGAAGAGAGTCATCCCTTGTGGACTGTAGCAATTACAATAACCTCAGGAATGTATACACTTGAAGATTTTGGCCAACAGATGTTCCAAAAATCCAAGCATGGGGCCAAGTCTAATTTCCCCCTTTTATTTTTAGTTATTTGATGTATGTTTGCAGTTCGATGCTGTCATCTTATTTCATGTCACACTGCTAGTCAGAAGTAGCACAATCCCCCTTGTAAGGGAAGCATATGGGATTGGGACTGAGTGTGTCATAGAGGTTTGAGGTTTTTTTACTTTTATGGAATTGGATTCATCCTGGGATTACCCCAGATCTGCCTGAGACTCTTGGGTGCAGATGTTTACAAAGGGATCACTGCTCTTGCATATATTCTATTTAAACAAACCCATGTTGGCAGCTGGCGTTCTATCCACTCCACATCAGAGAAGGGTGACTTTCTCCACCACAAGGATTGAATAACTTGTGGGAGTAAAAGGAACCTCATTGAAGTGGTCTTTGCAGAGAAGAAATTAAATGATCCAGGCATTGTACCAAATATACCCTTCTTGGCCAAATTAAACCCACCCACTCCCCTCCCCCCTTTTCTTTCTGTGGCTCTGCCATGTTAAATTTGAAAGATGTGGATTTGGAATGGAGCACATTTTTGAAGTTTTAAGAATCTTGGAGAACTTCTGCAAAGTGCTTTGAGCCCAAATCCTAGTGCTTTTTGAGCCAATTTTCTGTGATCATTTGCGGATATGGGACTGCAGGATTTTCTCATGAGTAGTGAGTAAACAATGGGTGGGACAAAGTTGATAGAGGCTTGAGAAAAAAGTGACGACCTTTTAGAATCCTAGAATCACAAAGCTGGAAAGGAACCAGAATGTAATGAAGACAAAACACAAAACAGCAGGAAGGCTGTTATTGAAGGATGAAGCTTAGCCAGCCAACTCTTTTCCCTCTAGCAAAAAGGGACGTTCTGTAGATGGTCACTCCCATTCTCTAATCCTCCAATATCTCCAACCTTCCTTGACTGTATGGACAACATGTGGAAGCATTTAGCATTCTATACAGTCAGATCTGAAGTGCTTACCACATGAGAAGCACAACACATACCCCACCCCAAAAGGCCAAATGACACATTACGTGGCAGATCTATCACTGATCTCCTAACACTTTAATAGGTAGCTAAAAGCAGCTTGAAGGGGATACAAATTTGATCAGACTAGTGAAAAGTATTGGGGGAGGGATTTTTAGCCCTTCCCCCCAGTACAATTTTCTACTTTCAATTACATACACACAATTACAAATATACTTTAAGTTGCCATTTGTCCTGCAGGATAGCTGTATTTTTCTCCACAGCAGTACTAATAGCAATACTAATAGCGGCCTGAAAAATAATCCAGATATCATAATAAAACAAGCTGACAAGGGAGGAGCCATTGTCATAATGGACAAGACTAACTATACACGAGGAGCTGAGCGACAACTCTCAAACACCAGTTTCTACAGACCGCTGTACTCAGACCCCCACACATGTATACCAGCGAGAACTCAAGAAAATCATGAAGAAAGTACCAACACACATACAGGAACAAATGTACATGGATATACCCGAAGAACCTTGACCAGGCACTTTATACCTCCTGCCAAAGAAACATAAACCTGGCAATCCTGGATGTCTCTCAAGCATAGGCACCATTGGATTCCATTCTGAGACGATATGTTATTAATACCCCCTGCTCTGTCTGTGATACCGCAGACTTCCTGAGGAAACTTCAGTCCATCTCCCATCTCCCAAAAAACAGCATTCTAGCCATCATGGATGTTGAGCCTCTGTACATCAGCATCCCCCATAAACTACAAGCTATTAGAAATATCATCCCTGACAACACTTGCCACTGAACTCGGCATATTTGTTCTTACCCATAACTACATCAGGTTTGGTGAGAACTTATACCTCCAAATCAATGGCACAGCCATGGCCAGCCACATGGCTCCACAGTATGCCAACATTTTCATGGCAGATCTAGAACAGCATTTTCTGAACTCCTACCCATTGGCACTTCTCCTTTACTTGAGATTCATTGATGACATTTTTATTGTCTGAACCCATGGCAAAGAAACCCTTGAGAGATTCCACTAGGCTTTCCACAACGTCCACCCCACCATCAATCTAACTATGAATTACTCTAGACACCACAGTACAGATACATGAGGGACACGTAAGTACCACATTATACCAGAAACAGATCGGCAAACATATCTACATGCCTGCAGCTACTACTCCAACTACAGCAAACAATCTGTTGGGTATAGCCAAGCTCTGTTCTATACTTGCATCTGCTCCAACCCCTCAGACAGATATACTCACCTGAAGGATCTATAGCAGGCACTTTTGCAACTATAATATCCTCCTCATATGGTAAGAAAGATTACTGGAAAGGCCAGAATGATACCCAGGGACAGCCTGCTACAAGACAAGCCCAAAGAAAATGACAACAGAATACCACTGGTGGTCATATACAGCTCAAGCCAGTTCAATGCATCATTAATGACCTACAAGCCATGCTAGATAATGACACTTCCTGCACACAGGCATTAGGACCTGACTTTTTCTTGTTTACAGACAGCCTGCTAACCTAAAACAACTTCACCCCCGCAATGATAAACTACTTAACCATAACATAGACTCTGGTACCAAGGCCTGCAACAAACCAAGATACCAACTTTGCTCTCATATAGATCCTAGCAATGCCACCAGTGGACCCAGCAACATCAGCCATACCATTTCAGGTTCATACTCCTGCTCATCCTCTAATGTGATTTATGCCACCATGTGTCAACAATGCCCTTCCACACTCTGCACTGGACAAACAGGCCAGTCCCTTCAATGAAAAATTAATTGACATATGTCTGACATTAGAAACCGCAACATTCAAAAAACAGTGGGGGGACATTTTAACCTTCCAGGACATTCAGTTGCTGACCTAAAAACAGCAGTTCTCTTACAAAGGAATTTCAAAGGGAGATTAGAAAGAGAGATGACTGAATTGCAACTGATAATGAAGCTCAAGACAATGCATCCACCTGGACTGAATCGAGAACTAAGTTTCCTGTTCCATTACCAATGCTGGATTTCTCCATGCCAATTACCCCTCTGCATATGCCACCTAATCCAATCATGCCTGCTTTTGTCATTCATCTGCTATTGTCATTTGCCTGCTAATGTCTCTCAGCATCTGAAATCATTCCACTTTCCTGAAGAAGTTGAACGAAATGAAATGCATACCTGGGATCTTTGTTGTGTTTATTGCAGCTCTACCACACTGGGCTCATTGTAGCTTTACCACACTACCTGTTAGGGTTACATAAGAACATAAGAAAGCCAATGTTGGATCAGGCCAATGGCCCATCCAGCCCAACATTCTGTTACACAGTGGCCAAAAATACCAGATGCCATCAGGAGGTTCATCAGTGGGTCCAGGACACTAGAAGCCCTCTCACTGTTGCCCCCCTAGCACCAAGAGTACGGTGCATCACTTGCCCCAAACTGAGAGTTCCTACCTATACCTTGTGGCTAATAGCCACTGATGGACCTCTGCTTCATATGTTTATCCAATTCCCTCTTGAAGCCGTCCATGCTTGTAGTCGCCACCACCTCCTGCGGCAGTGAATTCCATGTGTTCATTGTAGTTTTGTAGTACTACCTGTTATTTGTATATATTGTATATGTTGTGCCTCATCAGGAAATTCATTCAAGTGTATAACCCTAACCCTAATCCTTAAAATACTGGATTTTTAAAAAAAAGCCTTTCCTAGCATCATGGTCCCAATCCATATCTGCCTCCCACTTAGGTTGCTTTTTGCAGCTCCATTACACATCTGGGAATCTAAACATGGATACTGTTGTCCATTCCAACTAAATGTTTTCCTGATGTGCTGCCACCTAGCCATTTATCCCCCATATTGGCTGAACCAGCTGTTAGCCTCTTTCTCATTTTCACACTCTGTATATTCCAGCTGTGTAAGAAACTCCTTCCTTCTAATTTATCAAGGGAACAGGAAATGGGGTCATGGAAACTGACGACAGCTATGAGTCTTTTCTTTAATTAATCCTATGTAGGGATTCAACCCACCCTCTGAATCCCTGTACTGTATTCTGGGGATTTAAAAAAAAAAGCCGTTTTGGATAATTTTATCTCCATCTCTTCCAAAAGAAATATGGCATCGCAATTCTCCACTGGACGATACATTATTACTGAAGTGATATCTGACTGTTCGCTGCCAAATACTATACTTTGAATTATTTTTTCATCTTAGATATAAGCATTTTCCCATATTCTGTGCATCTGTTGTGGCTTCTTATTAAGTATGCACATTTCTTTGCATCTGGTTATTGGATCCATGGATCCATGTACTGGCAAGAGTTTGGGGGATGTTTACTATGGTTACAGGAGAGGACTTATTTATAAGCACACATTCCTTTCTCCTCCATCTACATAAATGGCTTTGGAGGCTGTGGCTGATTGGCTTAAACAGAGCCGGCTGAAAGTTAATCAAGCCAAGACAGAGGTCCTGTTCCTGCGCCGTGGGGGGATGGGGTCAGAAATCTGACTCCCAGCCCTTGGTGGGACGCCATTGATGCCTGTGCCAATGGTGAGGAGTGTGGGAGTGATTCTGGATGCCTCCCTTTCAATGGAGGCCCAGGTCACCAATGTTACCAGGTCAGCCTTTTATCATCTGAAGCTGAATAGGCAACTAGTTCCCTACCTTTCCTCACATGACTTGGCAACGGTGATCCATGCAATGGTCACTTCCAGGATTGATTACTGTAACTCGCTCTACGTGGGCCTAACCGTGAACTTGATCTGGAAGCTCCAGCTGGTACAAAACACAGCGGTGCGCCTGCTGTCTGGGATGCCTGTGCAGTTGCACATTCACCCAGTGCTGTACCAGCTGCATTGGGTGCCAGCTGAATACCGGATCAGGTCAAGGTCATAGTGTTTACCTTTAAGGCCCTTTACAACCAGGGACCAGCAGACCTGTGGGACCATCTCTCCCCTTATATGCCCTGAAGAGCCTTGTGCTCTGCTGACCAGCAACCGCTAGTAGTCCCTGGCCCGAGAGATGTCCGTCTGGCCTCAACCATGGCCAGGGCTTTTTCACAGGGCCTGTAAAACAAAGCTGTTCTGTGAGGCCTTTGGTTGAGGCAGCGGATGTCCAATAACATCAGCCTCCCCTGCATCAGCTACCCATGACGCTTGTATATCAACTGTCATCGGGAGCAGCTGATCTGATCCATCTTGATCCATTGCCCCTTCTAGCATGGGATCAGCATACTTTAGTATGTGATCAATTGCTGAACTGTCAGTTAGAAGACTCAGATTATGGTGTGGGTTATTTAATGTTTTTACTTAACATTTTACTTCTTAATGATTATTTAATGTTTTAAACTGCTGCTGTATTGTGATATGATGTGAGCCCCCCTGAACCCGCGTGTCGGGTAGCATGGATTATAAGCCACAATGAATGAATGAATGAATGAATGAATGAAATATTAATCAGCTATAATGAAGAAAATTAAAGAAATGAAGGAGGGTGCACAATAAAATGACATTAATTGCTGAACCTGCAACTTTTTGGAAGCTTACCATCATGTGAGTGAATGATTTCAATATTCACCGTCTTAAACCAAGGGCTGCTTTGTTGCATGATGGGCAGACTCCAACTTTAGAGCCCAGGAATTTGGTAGGGGGAGAGGTAAAATGATTGCACATGAAGGAATCCTGGCTGCGAATTTGTGCCACTCGACCACAACTGTGCTAATGTATGGTTTATTTATTTATTTACTATGTTTATAATCTGCCTTTCTCACTGAGACTCAAAGCAGATTACCCAGTGTAAACCTATACACTCAATAGGTTGAGACCCCTAATAATCAGTGTTCTAGGATTAGGATTATAGAAATCTGAATACATATGGAATATTAGACATGATACGGGGTGCAGATATAATGCAGGAAAATGGTATTCCATCAGTGAAAAACAATGCAGCTGAATGTCTATAAAACAGTATTTTACAGATTAAAAATTATCATAAAGCAATATTATTAGAGTTTGGCTGGAAGAGGCGGAGGAGGAGATTGGATTTATATCCCACCTTTCACTGGGAGTCTCCGAGTGACTTACAAACTCCTTTCCCTTCCCCTCCTCACAACAGACACCCTGTGAGGTAGGTGGGGCTGAGAGAGCACTGAGAGAAACTACTCTTTTTCAAGAACAGCTCTGACAGAACTATGGCTTGCCCAGGTTCACCCAGCAGGCTTCATGTGGAAAAGTGGGGAATCAAACCCGGTTCTCCCAGATTAGAGTCCACACACTTAACCACTATACCGAACTGGCTCTAGACTGAAGTTGGACCTGCCATTTTGCACGTTGGCACCTGAAAATTAATGGTTCTTAATGCCTGGGGGGTTCTCTCACTAGCCTTTGGAATATCATGGCCATCAGCCAGAGGGTGGGTGTGGAGAAAAATTAACTGAAGTCTGAGATTCGGTAGAACTGTAGCATTTAGTCGCCATCCTAAGCCATCCAGAGGCAGGTTTAGGATGGTGCCTTTGGCAGTGTTCCCTCTAAACTGAGTTAGTGAGAGCTAACTCACAGTTTTTTAGCCTCCGGCTGATACATTTTTGTCTTAGCTCAGGAAGGATGGCTCCAGAGCAAACTAATTTATGCACTAGCCAAATTGCTCGCTCACAACTTTAATGCCAGTAGCTCACAAAGTAGAATTTTTGCTCACAAGACTCCACAGCTTAGAGGGAGCATTGGCCCTTGGTTCATCGAGCAGTCAAGAAGAACTTCATCTAGGGTTAAATGTCTAGCATTAGGGGACTTGTGGACATGCACATATAAACCACTTTGCAGGTCATGTAGTTTCACAGGGTTTAAGGAGAGCTTCACTGAGAGTTTAACCTGAAAATCCTTCTACATACATGTGCTGAACAAGTTACTAGCTTTAGGTACCCGACTGGCTAAACGCCAGAATTTCATGCACAGAATTTCACAAAACTTCATTTTAAATTCTGAACCAGAGAAAAATATTGGGAGGAAATCTCACTTGGTTCTAAGTAAAGCAAAGCATTATGGATGGGACAAAATTTGTATTCCAAATGATGAACTTCAGACAGCAACATCACTAAGAGCACAGATGTTCCAATCAGATCACATGTCCTAGCCTACAGATTCTGCCTCCATTTATTACATCCTCTCCTCCTAATTTTCTTTCTGTGTGGCTCAGGAGCTTTGATGTACAAGAACTACAGCTTTATAGTTCATGACAGTTGTAAATGACATCTTGAGCGTACGCGGCTTTGATATATGGCACATTGGCTAACATTACAAGCTTCCAGGAGCCAAATGGTTTGTAAATATGATTGCAAATGACAGTTTGGCGGCATTATCAGGAAGTGTACAAATAGAGATTCCAGTTCTGGCACAGGCAGATGCCAGGAAATATTTGAGAAGCATTAAATTGATGGGGAGGAAGAATTGGTTCTGGCACACTCTGGTGTGGTAACAAGCTAAATCAGGGTTGGCCCAGCTTCTTCC
>NW_015169201.1:65145-90545 GCF_001447785.1 Gekko japonicus
TTTTCAGCAAAGTTGTCTGAGAGTCCAGCAAAACTATAGCTTCAGTCTTGGGTATAAATTCATAAAGTAACAGGTTAACCTGGACTACCGGGGAAAAAAACTTTTTTGGAATGTCCAATATTTTGAGAAACATTCTTCCCAGACTGGCACATAAAATATATTAGTGAACCCATGAGTTGACTTGTGATCAATTTAAGACAGAATTGGAGAGGAAAGGGGTAGAAACTGCTCCAGCAAAAGACCTCCAGAACTTTTTTTTTCTGCTTTCAAATTCCACCAGTCTTGTTAGAACAGGGTTAAAATACATTTCTGTCTAGAATTGCTAGGCTATGCTCTGCCTGGCTACTGGCAGGAGGGTTGGGGGCGGGGGAAATGGACGGCCATAACTGAAAAGTACTGAGACTTACTAGCGATTTCAGCTCTCATACTTTATTTCAGCTCAGAACAAGACAAGAACTACCAGCTCGCAGGCCGGTTTATAAAGGCAAACAACCCACACCCCAAACACACCCCTACAACAGTCATATGCTATTTACAGTGGCCAAGAGTTTCATAGGCTCTTGGCCTGGAGCCTAGCCCTCCGATTGGAGTGGGCTAGGATCCGCTTGGCCCATTGTTCCTGAGAGCGAAGCTCGGCCGCTTCGCATGACCGCGTGGCGACCTAGCCGCGCACGTGGTCGGAGCTGGATACATTACAATAACATTAGCTGTATGCCACTATCTCTCTTCTGGGGGAAAACATAAGAGTTTCCAGCAATTCCTAGAGCTACCCAGTGTCAATTCTGGGTTTTCCCCAGAAGTGACTTAGTGACATAGCTGACATTGCTGCCTGCCACCACTCTGAGAGCCAGTCAGCAACTAGGACTGACAGAAGGAGGCCTCTTGTGATAGCAAGAAGCATGGCATGGCACCCCTATTTCCACTCAAATATCAATACTGAAATGCTGGAGTTTGCAGCAATTTGTTATTTAGATACTTACAGCCTGCTTTTCTCTCCAATGGGGACCTGAAGCAAGTTACAACATTGTCTCCTCCTCCCTTTTATCCTCACAGCAAGAACCCTGTGAGGTAAGTTACTCCAAGAGTCACCCAGTGACCTCCCGTAGGAGAGCGGCGATTTGAACTTGAATCTGCCAGATCCTAATCTGATACTCTAACAGCTGCATCAAGCTGGCTTCCTAAAATGGCAGGTACTGAGAAAACTGGACCTGTTTTAATCTGATTTCAGCTCACGGTTGTTATCATCTGTTTGGCCCTGCTCTTGTACATTTAATAGCAGCCAGAGAAAACTTATCAAATGATTTTTTCCCCACCATGGAGGGAAATGTTTCGCCCATTCAATATTTGCATGCCAGGCTCCAGAAGAGAAAAACAGCGGCAAACTTTTCTTGAATCCTCTACCTCTTACCAAGAGTCAGCCAGTCATTTGATGACTCGCAGGTGAATGTACAACCCCTGATCTGTGAAAGATCTTTCCCATATAGAGGTCACCACCAGTATTCCCTCTAAGCTGAGTTAGAGTGAGCTAGCTCACAGTTTTTTAGCCTCCAGCTCACACATTTTTGTCTCAGCTCAGGAAGGATGGCTCCAGAGCAAACTAATTAATGCAGGAGCCAAATTGTTTGCTCACAACTTTAATGCCAGTAGCTCACAAAGTAGAATTTTTGCTCACGAGACTCCACAGCTTGGAAGGAACATTGGTCACCACCTGTTCAGTCATCAAGTGAGGAGTGTGCTTGTGTAAATGAGCCCCTAGTGGAAGAAGAAGAAGAGATTGGATTTATAACCCACCCTTCACTACCCAAAGGAGTCTCAGAGCAGCTTACAATCCCTTTCCCTTCCCCTCCCCACAATAGACACCCTGTGGGGTAGGTGGGGCTGAGAGAGCTCTTTCGAGAACTGCCCTTGAGAGAACAGCTCTGAGAGAACTTGTGACTGACCCAAGGTCACACCAGCAGGTGCAAGTGGAGGAGTGGGGAATCAAACCCAGTTCTCTCAGATCAGAGTCCGCACACTTAACCACTACACCAAACTGGCTCTCTGGACCGCTGTGAGATGCAAACCAAGTACCAAGATGATTGATAATGCTGAAATTCAAACAATCAGGGACTGCAATTCTTCTGCACAATGACTTCAGGATAGGCCACAGTGAATTTAGTTGGATTTACCTCTCAGCAACTGTACAGAGAATCATGCTACTGCCCTTTGACACAACCATCTTGATCCAAGGCCGTAGCCAGTGGTGGGGCTTTGGGGGCTGCACCCCCCATGGATGACCACCTGCCCCTGGATGACCCCTGCTAGACCCCCTCCACCCCCCAATCTCGGGTTCCGCAAAGAGATGCTCCTGCCCACTGCCCGCTGTCCTGCCTGCCTCCACAGCTTTCTCTCAGGGTCCTCAGCAGCAGGTGGCAGTGTCTGGGCCAGAAGTGGGGCAGCCAGCCAACCATGGGGGGAGCACCACTTCTCCTCCTCTTCCTCCTGACCCCAGTTCCCACACTGAGTGCCCAGGGTGCAGACCTTCTTGCCTGGCATCCACCTGGGGTCATGCAGTCCTCATGTGCCTCCGAAGGAGTGGGCCGAGCTGGCTTTTGGTTGGGGCTGGGCAGCACATCTCTGGTGCCGGGCAGGGAAGGACAGCAGACAAACACCTCCCGATTCTGCCATCTCATTCTGCAACAGGAGGGTAATGTTTGGGGAGGGGAGGGACCTTAGCAAGGTATAATGCCATAGAGTCCACCCTCCAAAGCAGCCATTGTCTACAGGGGAACTGATCTCTGTAGTTTGGAGATCAGATGTAATACTCAATTTCCAGCCACCACCTGGAGCATGGCAACCCTACCTGGTGTACAGAATGCGGAAGGTAGAATGAGATTTGCCACTTCAACAAGAGGGAGGGAGAGTCACATTTTCAATGTTGCTCCTTGTAAAAATTCTCTGCAAAGAAAAAAGAATTCGCACATAAGGAAGGGAGATTCTGACCTTGCTGTTGATTTCCTTTGCTAGTCTTTCCCTTATAGGGGTCGTTATTAGCATAGGGGAACTCTTGAAAGTGTAAGTCCTCGTCTGCAGGCTGAAGTGGTGCCATCTCAGCATCATGCCACCTCCTTACACCCACATCCTTCTGCATTTGGTGGCCACAAAAAACTTGCATGTTTTTCTGCATTTTTGTATTTAAAAATTTTTTTCCCGAAAAATCCACCTTCTGCTTTACCCAAGGGGATTGTTAAGCTGCCAAAACCTCTCAAGGCTGTGATACTATACATGCTTATCTTTCCATTCAGTGACAAAAAAGGCGGGAGCGGAATGAGATGGCAGCAGACTGACTGTCCCACTTCAGAATGCAGGTGGGGAGAGTCACATACTTCAATGCTCTTCCTTGCAAACAAGAAAAACCACCACATCATGGAGAAATCTTTGTATCCAGATTTTTCATTTAGAGGGAATTATTTAATGTAATGGAACTCCAGAACGTCTAATAGGTCCCCTGTAATCTGAATATAAACAGTCCATTCGACCATTCCGCAGTATATGTAGGTCTGGGCTCTGTCCCTCTGAATTTCTCACAACCCATTTCTGAGACTCGGCCTCCACCTGCAGCGGAATGAGGTCACAACATTCTAATGTGACAGAGTGAGCCACACCAAATCAGACAGCGGGGGCTGGGGGTCACATTTTAATGACCTCCTATGTAAAAACTCCCTATAAATAAAAGTTAGTACATCACAGAAAGGTTTTCGGATACACCTTAGCATGCTATACTTCTTTTGTACTCAGCATGCTTATTAATCATTAATATGAGGGAACTTTAAAATATGTAATTCTTCACTTGCAGTCTGAAGTGGTACAGTCCATTTTTCTACCTCAGGATGTTACCACCTCATTCTGTTGTATTGTCTAGGGCAGACTTTTGTCAACAGTTATGGGGTTAAAATTTTAGTCTATTATGGCTGAAATGGACAAAATGACAAGAAAGCTTAAAAATGGAAGCAGAAGATTTTTTTGCAGATTGGAAAGACTTTAAAGAATATTTAGAGAAATATTGGGATGTAAAGAATAATTTACTTTGCTTTGAAAATTATTGAAAAGAGATTGACTTTAGAAGAAGTGTAAATGTATAAGAATATTAGTTAAAGGATATGTTACCTATAGAAATTGATTAACGAGTAAAGGAGAAAAGAGGGGAATATAAGATATGGCCTGGAGGTTGGAGCACTGTGGGAAGTCAGAAGGGGTGGGGAAATAGGAGAAAAGGATATATTATTTAGTAATGTGATATATGTTTGACCTATTCATATAGCCTAATAAAATTGGTTTTTAAAAATTAATCTATTAATCTATCTGATTCACTGGCTAAACACAGTTGTGAATGAGAGATAAGTTTCTTGTTTGAAAGGTCAATATGATCAAAGAAAGCACCAAATAAAGTTAAGATTCAGACTCTACCAAACAGAGATGTCAGTCTCCAGGTGGGACTTGGGGATCCCCTGGAATTACAGCTCATCTCCAGACTACAGTGATCAGTTCCCCTGGAGGAAATGGATGCTTTGGGAGGTGGAGTCTATGGCATTGTACCCCACTGAGGTGTCCCTGTCCTCCCCAGGTTCCATTTCCAAATCTCCAGGAGTTTCGCAACCTGGATCTGGCAACCCCACCCCTCCATCACCCACCAGTGGCCGGGGGGACCTGGAAACCCTACTGCCAAATAAACGTTTTCCACATACACAATCACAATTAAGCTTCTTAGCTGAAGGAGATATGCAATGATAACAATAGCAGTAAGCTTCTTAGCTGAAGGAGATATGCAATAATAATAATAGTTTATTTGAGATGGTTAATCAAAATTCTAGCACTTACAGGTCCTCTGGGGAAAATACAGATTTAAGAACGGTTTGCAATGGTAAGCTTTCAATATATGCTTCCTGTAAACTTCTCCTAAGTGTTTCATTATAGTGGAGCCTTGTAGCATTTAAGGGGTTTACAGCTTGGCCATAATCATTCACTGTGGGGTACCATTTGGAACAAAATTGATACTTTCCAATTCTCTGCTCTGCCTAATGAAGAGTCATTCACTCTGGGCCCTGTGCAGCTCTCTTTGCTATCAATATATTCACCGAGTTTATTGAAAGAGGTTTGCAAAAGATTATGAGCAGGGTTTCATGAAATGATTTCCGTGATGTACGCATGAATTTTAAAATTGCATTGTCGAGATATATGAAAAGCAACAGCGGAGAATTCATTAAACTGGACTTTCTCTTAAACTAAATGTCTGCTGGGCAAATGCCTGTGATTTATGCCTAAACCAAAATATTTTATGCCATACCAGTTCTACATACAAGACGGTTTGTGTGCTTCACTACAGTGAAGCCCAAAGCTTACTGCAGACATAAAAGCATCTTCCATTTTTAAAAAAGCACCATGCAAATATTTTAGTACTATTTGACAACTTTACTTGGAAGAAAGTCCCACTGAGTTCCATGGGATTTACTCCTTGGTTAAGAGTGCACAGAACTGCAACTCTAACAATTCATGCATTTGAAGGCTTACAGCTAGGATGTTGCTGTTTTTAGCTGGTTGCCTGTTTAAGAGTTTATTTACACAGCGACTGGCAATACATTTTCATTTCTGTGCTTTTATTGTTTAAGAGTTTACTTACGTAACCATTGGCAGTACGTTTTCATGTCTGTGCTTTCATTGTGGTTTTATGCCAATCTGTTTTACAATTTAAAGATCTTGCTTTTACTATAAATCACTTTGTCAAAAAAGCTGTATGTTGGAACAATAAGGCAAAAACAAATAAATAAAATATGCATGTTCACATACTGCAGATCATTAACACTGCAGTACTGAAAAGCCCGAATTGTGATAAGCAATAGAAAAGTAGCCAGGCATCCCTCCAAATGCCATCAATGGAAGCATCAGAAGGAGGGAGAAGGAAGCAGTCAGACACTTCTCCACCCTGTCTGGCCCTAGTTTCAGCTGAGATCCCAGTGGCCAGTGGCAGGAAGCAGAGGCAGGAAGCAGCTGGACACCCCCTCCAATGTGTCTGGATCCAGTTATGGCTAAGCCCCTCCCCTTCAGCTTGCAACTGACCTCGAGAGGCATCAGAGAGAGGACAAGCAGCAGCCCTTCATCCCTCCTTTGCACCTGCAGCCAAACATCACCAAGAACTTTGCCCCAAGTATACTTTGTTGTATTGTATTGATATAAGCATATTAAATTGTTGTAAGCTGTTTTGGGATTCTTTTTTTTTTTACTGAATAACAAGCTAAACATGCAATTCACAAAATTGAAATTATGTTTTGATGGGTAAACTTGAATTTGGGGTTGTTGTTGTTATCACGAGTATTACTGCTATGAATTGTCACAGTCAGATATTTGACTGGTAGATGGTGTTCTGCAATTTGAGATCTAGCCAAGTTCTTGGGAATCACAGATGTATCTTTGCAGGATTCTTGCTGTTCCAAGTAACACTGTCTTCTGGAGCTGAATTGGTGTAATTTGTTCAATGTGCAGAATGTCCAGACATTTCTTGAGCCTTCTAGGCACTGCCCTAAGGGCTCCAATGGCAACTGGTACAATGGTAACCTTCTTCTCCCAGAGGCATTCTATTAATAGGTCTTGGTATTTCGTGATCTTCTCCTGTTCTTTCTTTTCTCTTCTGCTTTCTCCTTGGATTGCACTGTCAATTATTCAAACCCTATTTCTCTTTTTTCCCCCCTACAATTGTGATATCAGGGGTGTGGAAGACAAAGAATCTTTCTTTCATCATTCGCCATGATTTTGTCTGGTTTGTACTCCCATAAATTTCTGGTGTGACATAGCTGCAACTCTGTGATATTCTTTATAATTAGTTGAGCAATTTTACTGCAGGTGCTGACATGTGGTCAACTGTTTAATCCTTTCTCTTGCAAAGTCGACATTTGCTGTTATCACTGGTCTTCTGTATCCTGACTTTCATACTATTTGTTTTGAGTCCCTTCTCTTGTGCAGCTTGAATGAGTCCTTCTGTCTCTTTCTCCAAGTGCCCATTTTGGAGCCACTTCCAGGTATTTTCACTATCAATTTTATTCTCTGTATCTTCAAATATTGCCCATGCAAGTGCTTTTCCTTCCAGTTGTCAAAGTGAGTTTTGATTTCAATCTTTCTGTAGTCTTCTTCAGTTTCTACAGCCTTAAATAAGTCTGCCTTGTACACTTCAACCAGACGCTTCTCTTTGTTTTTTTTAGTGTAGTCATTCAGTGCTCTTTTTCTTCTTCAAATGCTTGCTCAATTTTCAGAATACCTCTTCCGCCTAATTTCCTGGCGTGTAGTGAGTGATGCATAGTCATTATCTTGACAGTTTTGCTATTTATTGCTTCTAATTCTTCTTGTTTCCAATCGATAATACCAGCTGTGTATCTTAGAACTGGGACTGTGCATGTGTTAATTGCATTATATTTTTGTTTGGAGGAGGAGGAGGAGATTGGATTTATACCCCGCCCTTCACTACCCAAAGGTGTCTCAGAGCGGCTTACAAACTCCTTTCCCTTCCACTCCCCACAACAGACACCCTGTGAGGTAGGTGGGGCTGAGAGAGCTCTGACAGGTGCAAGTGGAAGAGTGGGGAATCAAACCCGATTCTCCCAGATTAGAGTCTGCGCACTTAACCACTACACCAAACTGGCTCACACACCGTACTGGCAAGATGATGATGATGATGATTGTTGGAGAATTTTAAGGCTTTGGGCCTCTACCTGGGATTCCCAACCCCGGTAGGGTTCTAATGAAGGATGGAGTTTCGTTAAGGAACTCAGGGCCCCATAGACATGAAGAGAGAACAATTACTGCCGCTAAAACTGTTTATTGATGTTAAAATCCATATGAGATTCAGTAATACAATCCAAACAATATTCAGTAAGATTGGCGGGCTGCACCACAATTGCATTTGGGTCCTGGTATTTTGCCCCATTTAAACAACAGGTCTGCACAACTGCCAAAGCCTGTTCGTATTCTGTTAGCTGTCTTCCACACTCTATGTGGCAAGTCGAATCCAGAAGGCCTCTCATTGGTGTTTATCAGGTTATGGAGACTGTGTGGAACTGATTGCATCCATGTTCACAACTATTCATTCCCTAGATCGAAATTTTGTGATTGCAGGATTTGTGCAGATCTTATTACTGGGTGTAATAATAAGTCTGGATAGGCCCACATCAGCCATATCTTTGTGGATAAACAACTCTCTTTTTTCAGTTATCTTTCTGTATTTACAAAGAAGAGCCTCTTGTCTTCAGAGATGGAGGGGAGCAATGTGGTACAATGTGGGTAGCCAATAGGCCAGAGTGTATTTAATACATCCACTGATGGTTCTCATTGTTGTATTGAGTTGGACATCAAGTTTGTGGACATGGGGGCTGTTGAGCCACACTGAAGCACCATATTCTACAGTACTATACATCAACCCCAAAGCTGAGCATCTAAGTGTTGTAGCAGATGCACCCCAAGTTGTGCCACATCATTTTTGGAGAATGTTGTTTCGTGCACGTATTTTCACTGCTACATTGGTAAGATGGTGTTTATAGCTCAAGGTCCTGTCCAGGGTAATGCCAACATACTTCAGTGTACCCCTGGTTTTTATAGATTTATTCTTAAATAACATTTTATTGGGATGTAATGAAGACCTGTTATATAGAAGGCCTCACTTCCTTGTAGGTCAGGGTAGTTTTCCAGCTGATGTTAACAGACAAGACAATAGCATTCTTTTGGTACAGAAGAAGGTAGAAGGTTCATGGTTCTAATTGTTTAGGTTATAACTTCATAGTGTCTGGGTCAAAAAGCATTTTTTACTTGGTATCAGAGAAAAACACCTTTGTTTGGGTGAGAACAAGCCTTGGTCGATATAACTCAGGTCAGGTCAAGTAAATATGTGACACTATTGCATAGACACACCTTTCTTACATTTGACCAATAAGGAGATTTTCATTTAAATATTGTTTAATTTTTGGTAACCAATTATGCTTTCTGAATATTATTTTCATGGTGATGGTATGATGATGTCATATTAAGTATTTAACTTCATGTATTTCCTGGTTGGGCTCAGAAAGCAGTCAACTTTGATGGGTCCTTTGGCTTAACTGTTTTCTGTGTTTGATTGCAATTAAATACAAGATCTTCCTCCTCATTTCAAGGTCCCTAGCACAGTTTCCTCTAAGCTGCACAAGGGGGCACTGGTGCACAACATTTCAGAGGCCAGCTCAGAGGATTTTGTTCTGCTAACAACCAAGCTTCCCTAGGAAACAATGGAGGATCTACCAATATAGTGGACTGCGGTGGGTAGACCTGTTCTCTGGAGTCCAGGTCTACCAATATAGTGGAAAGAGGTGGGCAGACCTGTTCTCCTGAGGCCACATCTACCCCTGTAGAAGACAACATTTTGTGTAATTAAATTTGACAATTCTGTTTCCTCTTATAATGTTTAAATTATTCTTAAAATACAATTTAAATATAGTTTAAAAGACTCCATTCTGAGATGTTACAAGGTTATGTAAATAATCTTTTAAAAACTATTTTATGCAATAGTCAATTGTAGACTCACTCACAACTTTAATGTTACTACCACTTTTCACTCACGAGGTAGATTTTTTGCTCACAATGCTGTAGAGCGTAGAGGGAACATTGGTGGGGGGAGGGGGCCACAGCTGGGTGGGGGAGAGATGAGACTTCCTTCCCATAGAGGTGGGAGGCGTGTGACGTGAGGCAGCCATGGAAACTTTGCAGTTGCTCATGGAAAAGCCAGGCACCCTTGGACAACCGGGTGACTCACAGCTAGGTACCTCTTTTATAATATTTATAATGCAAATTTCTTATATTACACAACAATCATCCTTATGTAAAGTACATGCCATAAACATAGGCAAAGCCAGTAGATAATGATGTGAGTACAATACAAAATCTTGATGCAAATATTCTTGACACTGTTTTAGCTATGTTCCTGGAATGTTTTATCTTCAAGGTGTCTTGATAGAGCTATGAAGTAGGAAAACAGACTAAAAAGTCTTAATTTTTCAAGCTCATAAATAGCATTTATCACTCCTTTGTTTAAAAATGTGTGAATCCAAGGAATACAAGAGATAAAGAGAACACATTTTCTAGGATTAATAAGCGGTTTCGGATATCTTTATCAACTCTATCTCTCTGTTGGTGTTCATCACCAATCTCTTGATGGAGCACTGCAGGAATGACTATAATGTGGATCAACACAACATTTCTCTAATGTCTTCCCAATGAGCTTTGGAGAGATTTTGTATTGTACTCATATCATTATCTACTGGCTTTGCCTGTGTTTATGGCATGTACTTTACATTAGGATGATGGTTGTGTAATATACAATCAAGTGTGTTAAAGTCATAGAACAGTGGTTTTCTTCGGTGAGCTTATTTTATTTTTCCCATTGTATTCATACCAAAGCCTGTCTTGTCATCAGCATAAGCAAACTTCCTGGATATCATCTCAGGAAAATCAGATGTGCAGATTGAAAAGAGCTGGAGCGAGGACCAAGCTCTGGGGTAGACCGTTATTCAATTTCTTCTGCTTTCTGATTGACTGAACCATAATTACTTGGAAAGTTCTATTGCTCAGCATGTTATTTAGGAATTCAAACAATGTTCTGCAGGTGAAAATTTGTAAAAATTTGTACAGTAAACCATCCCTCCAGACTGTGACATAAGTGGCAGTCAGATCGACAAAAACTGCTGATGTTTTAAGACACTTCTGATACCCAGCCTCAATTAAAGTTGTTACTCGGAGAACCTGGTCTTCACAACTACAATGGGGTATAAATCCTACTCTCTATAGGGACATGTTTGTTGATTCTGTCACTGATTCTGTTCAGGATTAGCCTCCTGAGGAGTTTATATCAGGAGCTCAGAAGGGAAATAGGTCTGTAATTTTCTGCCAGATGTTTTGGTTTTCCAGGTTTCAGAATAGCAACTATCTTTGCTTTCTTGAATTCCCCTCGGAGTCTTCCTGTTCATGATGTCAGTGAGAAACTATACAAGCCGCTTCTTAGTGAACGTGCCACTGTTAATCAGGAACTTATTACGATTGCAGTCAAAGCCTGGTGCCTTTCTACTCTTGATGTCCTTCAGTGCCTTTGAAATCTCATCAGCACTGAAATCCCCTGACAGTTTGCAGTCCTCAAGATAGGTGCATTTCAGTATCTGGAGTTCTTTTTTATCCTAATTGTAAAATCTCAATCCTGGTTTGAAGTTACCTCTGGATTTCCTTGGAGGACAGGTGGGCTTGCACCTAGTTTTTTCAACAGGTATGGAATGCCTGAAATCCAGATTTGCAGTTTGGTGTAGTGGTTAAGTGTGCGGACTCTAATCTGGGAGAACCGGGTTTGATTCCCCACTCCTCCACTTGCACCTGGCTGGATGACCTTGGGCAAACCCTAGTTCTGATAAGAGCTGTTCTTGAAAAAGAGCAGTTTCTGTCAAAGCTCTCTCAGCCCCACCTACCTCACAGGGTGTCTGTTGTGGGGAGGGGAAGGGAAAGGAGTTTGTAAGCTTCTCTGAGACACCTTTGGGTAGTGAAGGGCGGGGTATAAATTCAATCTCTCCTCTTCTTCTTCTTCTGGTCCATTTTTGTCTATGTGCAGTGTCGAGTTCATGGAGTAGTTCATCTGCTACTTCTGGGTCTTTGCTGTTGAGGAAATTTAGATACACCCTCTCACTCTGATCGCTCCAGCCTGGAATATATTCTTTCTGATATTCTTGAGGAATGTGCCTTTTGGCTGTAGATGTAACAGTAATCAGCAGTAGTTATTATGTGTTGGAGGGACCCATCCAAGACACCTGTCCAGATCTTCACTGAAACCTTTCCAATTCATCCTCTTAAAGTTCCATCGTGGTCTTGGAAGAGACCTGATAACTGGTATTTGGATTCCTGGCTTGAGGATTACAGGTCAATGCTGACTGTGTGGGAAAGCCTCAAGAAAACATCTGGATATAGGCAAGGGCTGACTTCTCCAGTCAGATGAAACAAATGTTAAATCAGGGTTGGACTCTGTATTCCATGCCACTGATCTGAAGGTGCCTCTGTCTTTAGCATCGAAAACAAGATACAAGCCATGCTCTTCAGCCCAGTCAACAAGTGCCTCACCATTCTTATCATTAACTGTGTATCTACAATTTCCATGGTGACTGTTAAAGTCACCAGCATATACAGAAGGATGAGGGTAGGTTGATAGGGCATGTGCTGACCATGAAACTGCAGAAAGTTTGTAAACATTGACAAAATGTACTTCCCCAATTTTTGCTATGATTGTGTGGATGTCCCTGTGGACGCTGGTCAATACCACCTTCACATTTTCAATGTTGCTTCGGACATAAGTCACTGTGCCATGTGTATGATGATATGTGATACCAATAACATCACATCCCACAATTTTCACTCTGTGGCAGGATTGATTTTCATTATCAAAATGAGTAAGATTCGTGACAAGAATTGGCATTTAGATTTGCTTATACCCTAAATATTCATTTGGCAGATTGGGATGCAGTCTCCTATACCCCTTGTCAAGTAGTCCTGAGAAGGACTGTTTGATTGGTTGATTGTTTCTATGTGTGTAGTGTAGCCAGGAGACACTACTATTGTCTGGCAGCCAGAGGTTCTAGCTCTTTAGTGTTATCCAGGGTGCACCACAAAGAGGTGAGCTAGAATTGCACCCTACATGGGGGATAAAATTGCAACCAGAGGAACTCCACAAGTTAACTCCCAAACTGAAATAGCTGATATCCAACAGCAATCCATTGAGCCTGATTCATGAGGAACAATTTAAACCAGACCAAGGCACATCCCCTGATACCTACTCTCCCTCCAAACACCCCAACAGGATGATGCGGTATGCTATATCAAAGACTGCAGACAGTTCCAGAAAGGAGCAACAAAGAAGAATGACCTTTGTCTACATTCAGGCAAAGGTCATCAACTAAAGCCCCAGGAGCCATCTTGGTCCCATAGCTCAGCCTGCAACCAGACTGGAAAGGGTCTAGAGCCCATGAGTTATCCAGGAAGTCCACAACTCCTCCCTCAATCACTTTGCCTAGTAAGGTTAGATTAGAGACTGGGCAATAATTAACAACATTGTGGTGGTGGGTTGTTGTTTTTTAAAGTAGCACCCTGTTTGATTGCTTGAGGGAAAGTGCCCTGGGTTAGTGACTGATTTAGATAATCATCAAGGGCTCATGTATGTGGTTCTCAGTGTGGTCTTATTTTTGTAGTATATTTTGAATCCCCATGAGAAATGTAGTGAAACTCACATAGTGTTCCATAACTCAAAAAATCCATCCAAAAACTTGAGTTTTAGTAGGAGATTAAAGATTTTGTGAAATGTCGTTTCTAATAAACAGTCTATGCTTAATTTGATAATTTTGTTGGGTGAGGCATTAACTGAATATTGGAATATGCCAAAAACAAGCAGTCTTTTATCCCTGTGGTAACAATAACTTGTTTATACCATGATCATGGCCATGATGACCTCCTGTGCTAGGGTTCTTGCACAAGCAAAAGAGTGGGGGGAAACTCAAGCTAGCCTCTTGCACTAAATTAAATATGGCATATCCTGAACTGTTTTCTGCTTGCACGGGTTGCAGAGCAAGCATTTTCTGGGTACTGAAATGTACTAGGAGGAAAGTGCATGAAATCGTATGCAAGTGGGTTAAGTCTGTTTATTTTTCCACTTGAGCGTCACTAGACCTAAGTCCATGGGCTAAGTCCTACAGTGCTCAAGAGCAAGGCATTTGTGGATATAGATCTTTATTGCATATTTCCTCCCTCAGTAATCCCTTTGCATCAAAGGAGGAGGAGGTGGTGGAGGAGGAGGAGGAGATTGGATTTATACCTTGTCCTTCACTACCTGAAGGAGACTCAGAGCTGGTTACAATATCTTTCCCTTCCCCTCCCCACAACAGACACCCTGTGAGGTAGGTGGGGCTGAGAGAGCTCTCCCGAAAACTGCCCTTGAGAGAACAGCTCTGAAAGAACTTATGACTGACCTAAGGTCATGCCAGCAGCTGCATGTGGAGGAGTGGGTAATCAAACCCAGTTCTCCCAGATTAGAGTCTGCACTCCTAACCACTACACCAAACTGGTTCTCCAAGCTGAAGGGCCTGGGAGACCACATGGGTAAACTGTTGTGCAACATAGGTGGCTACAGTGAAGAGGAGCAAGCAGCAAAATTGCCCTTCTCTGCCTCTTCTGGCATCAGAGTCTCCTGAACCAGTGGAAGCATTCCTGGTGGAAAAGCCAGGAGGGATAATTTTTTTTCCTGATTCCTCACTCCTCAGTGTGGACCTTGATCCCCACAGCTTTTAACCACACAAATCCCCTGATATCTGTCATCAGCTTTTTGTGGGTCAAAAGGAGTTGCTTGTGGGTGGGAAATGCAGATGAAACTCCATTTTCATGAGTGAATTTCCTTTGCACTTCATAGCATCCAATACCATGTTATTTTCTATACTTTCCAATAATCCACTAGCAGCACTAGTCGAAAAAAGTGGTTTGGATGCCATCTGGATAACATTGCACTTAGTATTACTCATACATGCAATTGTAAAAAGGATGAGATGGCCAAGAATTTCCATATCTTCATAATAGCTCAGGACATTGAGTCCAGTGATTTATAATGGGGAGCTAGCTTTTCAAAACAATATATCTGATATTGTTGGCATGTAAAGAGCTATGCTAATATATACATGAGGCGTAAGAGACCCTTACAACTTGGCCCTAGTCTGACTTTTTTTAAAAAAGTAGTATTTTACAATTTATAGTTCCAGCTATGTGATATAATTTTACCGCTTATGTGATCCTCAAACTATTTCTCTAATCACACTTTGTGCATCAATTCACTACTTAAGTGTACATAATAGGGTTAAAATAACTCCCAGCATATTGTTAGCTTTCCCCTCTTTGCATAGCATTAAAAGTTTGCAAGTTATCATTAGGACCCTGAAAATGTACATTTCTAACCTAGCTCTCTGCACCTACAGTTGTTATCAGATTGTTGCCTTTGCATCGTGGCTAGCTAAATGTGAACCCTAGAGACCAAACCAGCCATCCTTGAGGAAGACATCATGAGTCAACTACTAAACAAGGCCCCAGGTGTTGACATCATATCCACGAAATTGCTGAGGCCTGTACCACCCGCAATCCTGAGAGCCCTGTGTCAGAAAACCTGGGAAACCAACACATGGCAAAAGGACTGGAAACGCTCAGTGTTCATTCCACTACCAAAAAGGGAGACTCCAGAGAATGCTCCAGTTATCATACAATTGCTCTCATCCCTCACATTAGCAAAATTCTGCATCAACGCCTGACACTAACCATTGAAAGGGAATTACCAGATGTCCAAGTTGGCTTCCGAAGGGGACGTGGCACTCAAGACCATATAGCAAATCTGCGCTGGATCATGGAGAAATCTTATGAATATGAAAAGATTATCTACTTATGTTTTACCAATTATAAGAAAGCCTTTGACTGTATCAATCATGACAAACTGTGGAGAGCTCTACAAGACCTGGGGGTGCCAGCACATCTGGTCAAGTTGATGCAATCATTGTACACAAACCAGGGAGCCACTGTGCGAACACATTGTATGGAGATACTGATTGGTTCAGGACAGAGGAAGGAGTACGACAAGGTTGCATTCTTTCACCTTCCCTATTCAACAAGTAGGCTGAAACAGTCATGAGGAAGTTAGAGCTGGCAGAGTCGAAAATCGTGGTGTAGATTGGAGGAAGGAATATCAACAGTCTTCGATTTGCTGATGACACAACTCCTCCTCTTGGAAACTAAAGAAGGCCTGGAATACCTGATCAAGAAAATCAAAGAAGAAAGTGAGAAGTTTGGCCTCTTCCAAAACATCAAAAAGACCAAGTTCATGGCCACTGAGAAGAATAGAAATGTCAAAATAGCAGTTGATGATGAAGAGATCAAATGAGTGGAAGAATTCACTTTCTTAGATTCACAGGGGCTGAAGAGAAGAGGAAGAAACATGCAAAATCTCTGTGCTCCCTCATCCACCAGCACTGTTCTCATTGCTACATGAGGGATGAAGTAGAAAGGGAATGCTCGATTCCCCCCCCTTCATTGCAGCTCTCCCATGTCATTTTGTACAAGAGGCTCCCACAATCCCTAGCATCAGCTTCTGGGGGGAGGAGAATAAAGGAAAAATCCATGTCTAAGTGTCTTCCCTTCATGGGTCATAATTCCCTCTACTGCGTTTGTTCAAGAAGAGACTCACGGTTTGCAAATAAAGAAGACAGATTGCTTAAAAGGTAAAAATACATCTGAATACAGGCAGATCCTGGGTGGAAAGCTGGGAAAGATTTCTGCTTGGAACCTTGGAAAATCACTTCTGGTCACAGCAGATAGGGTTAGGGTTAGGGTTAGTCATAATATATATACATTATCACTCAGCTTTATGAATTCTTACACAACATTGAAACACAGTCGGCTTTCTTTCCTACAGTGTGGTTATGATGAAATAATTGCATGGGAAGGGAAACATGAACCTGGGTTCAAATGCTGCTTCAACCATGGAATCTTTAGGGAACCTTCAGTAAACCAAGCTCTTCCCGATGTCATTTCCCAACCAGTAAACCAAAGCACTTCTGGGAAAACATTGTCACTGCAGGATTAAGTCACTCAACATACAAAGAGGGAAGGAGGGAAATGTTGGCCACAAACAGTTTGGTTTTGAAATGGTCAGCCGGGCAGTGAAGCCATTTATGGTTGATACTCATATCTGATTATTGAAATTAATAACCTGTTCTTAAAAAAACAAATGTCCTTGTTTAATGCGCAAAACTAGATGTGTTATTTAGGGAAGGCAGAGTGGTGGTTCTCCCACCCCATGCCACCAGCATTTCATACCGGAGGTGACCGTCCTTCAAGAATACCGAAACCTCTGTCCAGCTTGATGGACCTAAACACTTGTAAGGTTTTGAAACTTGATGCAAATCTCACATAGAAGTATGAGTAGAACTATGGGATCAATCAGTCAGGTGTTTGTCTTAGTGCTTGGAGGGGAAGTGCATCCCTCTTCTTTTAAACAGAACTACCTCTGAGCGTTTTCTTCATTAAACATGAGAAATACTAATTTTTCCTTCCTCTGAAATGAATGTCCCCAAACCTATTGAGCTTCTGGAGACTTTTCAGATTCTGAGAACATGTACTACATGCCACCACAAAATGGCTGCCAGGAAGGGGAATAGAGGGGAACCACACAAGGCTACAAAGCGGGTTGGGGCCAATCACAAGATGCTGGTATGTTCCAAGAAAAGCATCTTCCTTTGATGGAAGCAGCTGTGTCCTGAATGGATACTCCCTGAATGCACACAGTTGATGTCTCCTGGGCCCTTCTGAAGCATCCCCTGCTCTAATGATGTAGTGTTTTTGCTTTGGGGAAGAGATGCTTTATGGGAAAAGGAGGAGAGCTAAATAAAAGTCATTGGTAGGTACCATGGAGACCAGGAGTACTACATTGGGGATCACTGCTCTGATGTGACAAATCCAGCTATGGGAGTTAGCAGACAGGTATAGGATGAGTCATTGGTTAGATGTTTGCTTGTTCTATTTATATCCTGCATTTCCAACAAATCACCTGAACTGAGACAGGCCCTGCCCATAGGCTTAAAGTATAAAACAACAAGACACACAAGGGAAGAATGGAAGATGCCAGGTTAACTGTTAGAAGTATAGAGTGTTGATAGGATGATTTTCGATTTGTCTAAATCAGGGATTCCCAGCCTCTTTGAGCCTGTGTGCACCTTTGGAATCCTTTGAAGGTGGTGGTCACAGTCACAAAATGGCTGCCACAGAAGGTGGAGCATTTCACAACATGGCTGCTGCAGGTAGTAAAGCCAACCACAGAATGTCAGGGAGCGAGGCTACATTTAACTCTTCAGTGGTTCGGGTAGAAGCTCTGACAGCCCTGATCCCTCTGGCCCTTCTCCCTCTCTTCTGCAGTCTAAGGACAACAGCAGAGGGAAGAAAGGGTAAATGTCTCTATGACCCAGGGGCCAGCAACAGTAGCCAGGGTGGTTTCCCCTTGCCAAGATGTTCTTTCTGGAATGCTATAATGAGAATACACACAAGGAAGCTGCAAAAGTAAGCGCTATATAATGTAACAAAGTACCAATCATTCAATATATAACATCTTTCCAATCAATATTCAGCAATACAAAATCTATTTGAGAAGAAAATTTTGTATAATATACAATATAACACGTATAACAAGTAAGGAATGGGTATAACAGGTAAGTAGAAAAATGGTAGTAGAAAAATGGTTGTTTGTTTTTCAAAAATCTCCGGAGTCAAGTTCCATTTCGAAGAGACTTCCTCTGAACAGTGTCAATATTCTTGAAAAGCATCACGCATAAGCACGATGTAAATCTTGATATCAGTGATTATAATCACTCCATCATGGTAGTATCCAGATCCATGGTCTAAAGAGAAATCCTTCAAATGGGCATGCTCACTATTGAAACTAATGAAGATATTATATATCGAATGATTGGTACTTTGTTACATTATATAGCGCTTACTTTTGCAGCTTCCTTGTGTGTATTCTCATTGTCTCTGTGGCTGTGGCTTTCTGTCTATGTTCATTCTCCTTCCTGGAATGCTAGAATGAAAGGGGAGGAGGTTTGACAATCTGGTCCCAATGTCAGTACGTTGCTTACCAGTCATAATGTAGCTTTGGAAAGTTTTATTTAAATAATAATCCAAACGTCTGGGTAAAAGTTCATTTTGTGTCTGGAAGAGCAGAGATAAAAGTGAGGAGACATCGGAATGCTTCCATTTTATCACGACAGCCCCTTCCTTGAAATTCCCAGCTTCCTAAGATGTCTCCTTTTCCAGTTGCAAAATCTATCAGCACATATAAATGGTGTCTTTGCCAGTATTATAAAATATTTGGAGGTCTTCTGCTTTCAGGCAATAATACATGGGCCAAGCATTGATATTCCATTTAAAGTACTCCATTAAAACAAAGCAGAATGGACTGCAAGTTCTAAAGAATTTATTTTGGACTATCCTAAATATCCTCCTGAGAACTCCAGCTGCATTTTCAAGAGCTGAATTATTTTGTTAGCCTGTCAGATCCATTGGAGATTCTTGAATTATCATTGGAAATGTATAATATGGAGCATACAAAATTGCAAAGTCTGTGTTTTCTGGAATAGGAATTGAGGGAGGGTTCCTTGAAAGACACTTGAGTATGGAAACCAAATGATTAAAGTAATCTTCCTATTTCTGATCAAATTTGACATGGTGCTCTTGTTGGCAAATTTTTGTTTAAAATATAAAATCCCCCATCTGCACTGAACAGTGCACAAGACGCAAAAATATGATTCATCTAATTCAATTGGTTTACTCAAAAGTAGCTTTTGGACTGTATCCACGCCACCTGATCCTGTCTCTTTTCAACTGAATATAGGACAAATTCATATCAGGAGGATTTACCCTCAAATGCACTTGTGCTTAGGATTGCTTTCTTGATCTCATTCATTTCAATGAAAAATCAAGTACATATGTAAATTGTTCCCAAGAACTCAACCCAATTTAAAATGGCAGTATGACAATTGCTTAACTTCTTCTAACTTTTCTTTGATTAACTCTAACATTTGCATTACTTGGGTTTAAAGCACTTTAGCCCAACTCTAGAAGGTATTTCCATTTAGTCTCTGTGCAAGAGCTGTTACAAACTTGCTTCCAATGGCAGTTCTATTTTATGAATGATATAGAATATTCTCTAGATATTCTCAGAGTAATCTCCATATTCAGCCACTGGGCAAGGTGCACTGTTATGGCAGAGGCTGGCATGGAGGAATAGAAGTTATTTAACTCTTTGTTCTGGAGCCATTTTCCTGCCAAAAATCGCCAATTTCCAGCTACATTTACCCATGTCATGGAAACAACTTTACAATCCATATAGGATAAAAGCGGTGTGTTGTCGGATGGCAATTTATGGCTAAAAAACCATACAAACAGAAGAAGTTAAACAGCTCCTTCCCTGCAAGTTGGTCTCCCCTGGTAAACTGCAGCCCCTGCAACCTTGCTTTTTTAAAAAAGTAGGGAAAATATTATGGAATTATATTCAATGTGTAATTCCTAAGAATGTGCTCTAGAACACACTGAACATTCCACTCTGGCTATGGTGACTGGGCAGAAAGATCAATGGTGGGGGGCAGGCAGACTTCAAGCTGTCCTTTTCATTATGAAACCTCTGATAAGCTTCCAAAGCAAAACCCCTCAGAGTCCTCAAGATCTTTGGAAAACCACTGGTATATCATATTTGACAATATTAGGTGCTAATTACTTTTGCAGTCGGCACGTAAGCTGAAACGGCAGCACAAAAGAAAGCCAAATTTATACAAATAACAGCAAAGTATTTCTTGTCTAATACAACTGTGTACGGCATGTTTTAGTGTTAAACAGGTATTATTCTGGTAACACTTTTCTAAAATTGCAGTTTTATGAATGCATCCTGTGAGATGTGTGTGTGTGTGTGTGTGTATTGGTTTGGATGCATCATATTCAGTGCACTAGTTGTAGTTTGAAAATGTATTTGTATACTGTTGCCTTTTCCTATGGCTGACTGCAAAATGTAAATTTGAATGTGCCTTTTATATAAAATATTCTGGACACAAAATATGGGGGTTACAGAATATTTCTTTTTAAAACGACTTTTAAGATGTTTATATTCCTAACCTTATGGGAAACATTATTTCCCTCTTTAAGAATGTAAGGATAATAAAAGCTGGGCAGTGCCAAAGACTGAGTTAAAATGTTGTTTCCTGTTTAAATTATTTTGTTTCTTAGGGTGTCACAGTGGTAGGACTGAATGCTGGGAAATCACTCTGCCTTTCCCTTTCCATTGCAAGGTGCCATTTTGCATAGTGCATTGGCTTCCACTGAGGCTTGAAGGCAGAGGCTGCTACTTTTAAGAGTACATCCAGATACATGGGACAGAGGTGAGCAGCCACTTGCATGGGCCTTTTTGCTTCACCGGCAAATAAATGTTCTCGGCTTGAATTAATGCATTACTCTCCGTGCACTGTTATAATCACTCCCTGGGGGTAGCAAGAGGTTGCAGACTGTATTGGTCCAAAGCAACAGCCCTCCCCCCCCCCCCCTAAAAAAACTTTTTTTGTTGGTATGCAAATAACACAAAACAGCATGCTGGCTTTTGAGTTCTACAGAATTCTTCATGAGACTGGATTTTTTTTAAAAAAGGCTTGTTTTAGTGGCTTGTGTTTTGATATTGTGGTTTTTCATTGTAAGCCTCTAACAGGAATCTGAAGAGGTAGCATAGAAATATTCTATGATTTAAAAAGACGAGCAGAACACTGTATTTTAAGTCTAAGGGCTTTCCCCAAGACAAGGTAATAGAATCCAGTTTGGATTCCATGGACTCTTAATTAATCTGCAGCAGGTTGGAAGGTCAGTAGTTCAGCAGATCGAGACCCGAGTGCCGCATGATGGAGTGAGCTCCCATCTCTGGTTCCAGCTCCTGCCAACCTAGCAGTTCGAAAGCAAGAAATTGCAAGTAGATAAATAGGTACCGCTTCAGTGGGAAGGTAACAGCGTTCCGTGCACCTTGGTGTTTAGTCATGCCGGCCACATGACCATGGAAACGTCTTTGGACAGCGCTGGCTCTTCGGCTTTGAAACGGAGATGAGCACTGCAACCCTAGAGTCTGATTCGACTGGCTTTTGAGCAAGGGAAACCTTTACCTTTACCTTTCTGTAAATACTATGGCCACCACATTTTACCCAGTGACCTCAGCCTTTAAAGGGATCTGTGTGTTCCATTAGGTGCTAGAGAAGTATTTGATCATCTGTTGGCTTTTGCATTTTTAGTTGGCTGCTTTTTTGTTGTTGTTTGTTTGCTCTTTCTTCCCAGAAAGTCAGGGAGGTAACCTGAGACTAGCACCATTTCAAATCTGCATACCTGCTCATCTTTCCATGCAGGATGCTACAAGGCCAGGCCTTAAGATCATGACCAGCAACTTCAGTCCCCCATTCCCCCTCCTCCCTTCTTTAAAAGCACCCAGCCAGATGAAGAGTTCTAGAGAGAAGTCAAAAGCTTTCACACTATTTCACGTTGGCCTTGGGTGGGGGGTAGAATACTCCATAGCTTTCCTTTCTGGATTCTCCCAGAACAGAGGTCATCGGCAAGGGCATAGTTAAAGTGTGATAAGTAAAGTGATTGAAGATGTACTCCTAATGTGTAAAAATGCCTGATCGCTCCCAAGCAGTGTTCCCTCTAAGCTGAGGTAGTGTGAGCTAGCTCACAGTTTTTTAGCCTCCGGCTCACAGATTTTTGTCTTAGCTCAGGAAGGATGGCTCCAGAGCAAACTAATTTATGCAGTAGCCAAATTGCTCACTCACAGCTTTAATGCCAGTCGCTCACAAAGTAGAATTTTTGCTCACAAGACTCCACAGCTTAGAGGGTGCATTGCTCCCAAGATCTCCTGGTACTGTCCTTGCTGCTTCCACCCAGTTCATTATGAGGCATAGTCAAAAGTTAAGCAGTTCACTGGGGGGAGCCCTCAGACACAGTTGTGGCTCTAATCAACATGGAATTTGTAAAGGGAAGTGCTTTTTTAATTTAGGAAAACACATTTCAAACAAGGAAGGAAGAAAAATTGAATGAGGGTCAAATGAACCATTGGGAAACATGATTTTGACTTGGCAGTTTCCCTCTTCTGGCTAGGGTTGCCAACAACCTGGAGAAAAAATGTCCTGTCCCTTTAAGAGAGGATTACCGTGTGGAAATGGCCAGCTGAAGGTTTTCGTGGTAAGGAGGTCAATAACATGACCTGATAAATAATATCCCATTAAAAAGGTAAAGGTTCCCTTGCTCGAAAGTCAGTCGAGTCCGACTCTAGGGTTGCGGTGCTCATCTCCGTTTCCAAGCCGAAGAGCCAGCGCTGTCCGAAGACGTTTCTGTAGTCATGTGGCCAGCATGACTAAACGCCAAGGCGCAGGGAACGAACGCTGTTACCTTCCCACCGAAGTGGTACCTATTTATCTACTTGCAATGTCTTGCTTTCGAACTGCTAGGTTGGCAAGAGCTGGTGTTCCCTCTAAGCTGTGGAGTCTTGTGAGCATAAATTCTGCTTAGTGAGCTACAGGCATGAAAGTTGTGAGTAAGCGATTTGGCAGCTGCATAAGTTAGTTTGCTCTAGAGCCATCCTTCCTGAGCCAAGACAGAAATGTGTGAGCTGGAGGCCAAAAAACTGTGAGCTAGCTCACACTAACTCAGCTTAGAGGGAACACTGCAAGACGGGAGCTCACTCCGTCATGCGGCAACTCGGGTCTCGAACTGCTGAACTACTGACTGTCCACAGCCTGCAGCTCAGCGTCTTAACCACTTGAGCCACCGCAGCCTCTGTTAAAGGACAGGTCGCTTTTTTCTCCAGGCCTGTTGGCAATGGTACTCTTACCACAGCATCCAATTTGAAGCGAGGTTTTTTTGACTGAAGTGACTCCAAAGGGGTGCAAGATGCTCCCCTCCCCTCCATGCCGGTGCCTGCGAAAGGCACCGAATAAAGACGGGTGAGCAGCCATTTGAACGGCTTCTCCTAATTTCCCCCCCCGCCACAGAGGAGCCAAGGCTATCCTCTCTTGGCACAAAGCTGAGATCGGCATCCATCCCCAGCCTCCTCTTTTCAGACGCGTATTTTATTGCCATGTTTTAAAATAATTTACCGCAGTGAAAATTCAGTTACAGCAACCTTATTGACCACACTGGATCCCATGCGCCGTGGCACACTTTTGCGCGGGGTCCTAGTGCCGACGGAGCCCGGGGCCTCTAGAGCCGCCTTGGAAACGGGTCGCGGGGATTGGCGGAGCGGCGGGCTCGGCTGTGCTTTTGCACTCCGGGTCTGTGGCCGGCAGCTTGGAGAGGGGCGCCTGGACTCTCACCCTACATAACGGGGAGGGAAGGACGAGAAAGAGGGCTGGTTCGACACAAATGACTGGCACTTGCATTCAAATAGGGTAGCTAGATTCGAGTCCGAAGCAGTGTTCCCTCTAAGCTGAGTTAGTATGAGCTAGCTCACCGTTTTTTAGCCTCCAGCTCACATATTTTTATCCTAGCTCAGGAAGAATGGCTCCAGAGCAAGCTAATTTATGCAATAGCCAAATCGCTCGCTCACATCTTTAATGCCAGTAGCTCACAAAGTAGAATTTTTGCTCACAAGATTCCACAGCTTAGAGGGAACATTGGGAAGTAGCACCTTAGAGGCCAACAAGATCTGAGGGGAGGTGTAAGCTTTCGAGACTCGAGACTCCCTTCGTCAGATGCCAAGGAAGGCGTCCCTGGAATCAAGTGTCAACGTTGCTGCTCCGCCTAAGGAAGAAAGGAGAGTGTTTTCGATGGTCACGTGAAAATTCAGGCTCAATGGAAGCTGGAAAGAACAAAAACAAGCGTTTACTCTTCTTTTTGTCCTTCGCAGGAGACTAGCGTCACGTCGGAAAGTGGGGGGGGGGGAGGGGCTGGATTGGTTGACTGAATTCCTGGGCTCAGCATAAATACGCTCCTGGATGTGGTCTCCTCAAACCTAAAACCTCTCTTCTTCCTTCGTGGCCTACATGTTCGACCAAATTGCTACTTTCCCACTTCGGATTCATTTGGAATGATAACGAGGCATTCCGCCTTACCGTTATTACCGTGCAAACAAGGGTTTCCCACAGAATCGTACACTAAAAGAGTGTAGACGTAACGCACCCACACTTTTTTTGTTGTTTTTTGGCCGTTAAATCGCAGCCGGTTTATGGCGACCCCTCAAGGGGGTTTCAAGGCCGGAGAGAAGCAGAGGTGGCTTGTCATGGCTTGCCCGTGCGTAGTGACCCTGGACTTCCTCGACGGTCTCCCGTCCGGGCCTGCCGCCTGACCCTGCTTAGCGAATGGGATCGGGCTAGCCTAGCCCGGGCTGTTCTTCAGATGATGATACTCAGATCATATTCAGAAGTTAAGTGATCCCAACGCAAATCCGAAAAGGGACCCGGATCCCACCCGGTAATGCTAAAGTATTTCTCCAATATATCATTTCCGAGGGAAAATGTGGTTTCCTGGCAGTGTTCCCCCTAAGGTGAGTTAGTGTGAGCTAGCTCACAGTTTTTTAGTCTCCAGCTCACACATTTTTGTCTTGGCTCAGGAAGGAGGGCTCCAGAGCAAACTAATCTATGCAGTAGCCAAGTTGCTTGCTCACAACTTTAATGCCAGCAGCTCACAAAGTAGAGTTTTTGCTCACAAGGCTCCACAGCTTACAGGGAACATTGTTTCCTGGTAAACTAAGGTTTGTTCAACAATCTTTCACTATTCCAAAACTGTGGGATATATCCTGT
>NW_015169201.1:90563-138667 GCF_001447785.1 Gekko japonicus
TTTCCCTACTACTCTTTCACTATGACTACTTAAAAAAACCGCTGCAGCAATAAAGTTGTAGCAGCTACTTCTTTAAAGAAAGTTTCTTTGCAGAAAGCCCTGTTGATCTGCAGAACAGCTGGATTCCAGTCCAGTAGCACCTTAAGGACCAAGGAGATTTGTTGGGTGTTACAAGTCAAAACACTTCAGTATTTACAGGGTTAATGATGTTTGTTATGTTATTTTCATATCCTGTGTACCCTTTTCCCATGTTAGGTTTATAGTAAACTTTTATATTTTAATACACACCATGGACTCAGTCTCTTAATACTCTGCTGACTTACTTAAAAATAATCCTAACAAGATTCTATACCATGAAAATCTGACTCGAATCTGTTCTTTGCAAAAATGCCCTGTACTGTTCAATTGACTTTTTGGGGTTACCGTCATGTCTCATAGTATTTTGCAAAAAGATTAACTTTTAAAAACCCGATCACAAGTCTTGTCCCTTCGTGTAAAATATAATTTGACGTTTTCGTCGCCCGACGCCCAAAATTACTGAGTCTTGAATGTGTGAACCACTAGAAAGTTAGAGCGTTCAGCCGCCCCAACCGCCTGGCTTCTGGCCTTTTAGGGCTTTAGAGATCCTAAATTTATTTCCAAGAGAGACTGAAGTTGCACTTCAATCAATAAGACGTGCCACTCAGTCACTAAAGTGACTTTGAAAAGCAGAGGCCTCCACGCTGTTAGCAAATGCCACCAAGCGCAAGAGAAGATCTTCAAGAGGCATAGCTTAAGAATGGGTCGCCCTGTAAGTATGTCTGTAGTAGTAGAAAAGAACAAAGAGTCCAGTAGCACCTTAAAGATGAACAAAATACGTGGCAGCGCATGAGCTTCGGCGAGTCACTGCTCACTTCTTCAGATATTTCAGAAGGATCTGAAGGAGTAAGCAGTGACTCACTTCAGTGATACCTCTGAAGAAGTGAGCAATGACTCAGGAAGGCTATTTTGTTAGTCTTTAAGGTGCTTGCTGGACTCTTGCTCTTTTCTACTTCCAGAGGCATTTTCACAGCGTTTCCAAACCGAGGGTTGCTTCGTTTGCGGGTTTGGCTGGGATTAAGGAGTCAGTTTTGCGCTTCTAAGGTTTGCAGGCCCACGCACATTCACCTGGGAACAAACCCCGCCGAATACAGCGGGATTTACTTAGAAGGAAGCATTCTTGAACTCCCAAAACAGAAAACAACTGGTTTTTTACAAAAACAAACCGCTTTCTCTCTGGCTTGTTCCAAATCACCAGCCTACGCTTCCCAGTGTGAGGTTACAGATTAATAACCAATGACAACTGCAAAGTTAAAAACCCGCCCTTCCTACACGCTTCCCTCCCACTCCTTCTTTGCACTCAACCGGCCAAAACGAGTTAAGGGAAAAGATTTCGCAGGCCCCTCCTCGCCGGGCCTAGACTAAACAAAGACGTGTTTGGCCCCCGGTCTGACGCTTTTGTGTTGTCTCCTTGGGATCTGGCGGGCAGAAACACCCAAACAAAACAAACCACGGCCCGCGTCCACCTGTGCAACACCTCCGCAAACGCGCTCTTTATTTAAACGGGATCGCTCCCCGGGTCAAGTACATTATATACAGATAAGAGAGGTCCCTCCTTCCCCGCCTCCTCCTGCTGACGCAGAGTCTGTGCAAGAATTTTCTGAGCATCTCTTCCGTGCAAGTAGTTACAGACGAGAGTAGTCCGTCCCGCGGCCAAGCGAAGCTCCCTCCGTTGGGGGTGGGTGGGAGAGGTATCAGCTATCGGAGTCCAAATCGCTTTTGTTTTCTTCTTGTCTCTTCTCCGGGGATGTTTTGGAAGCTTTGTTCCATTTCTGGGCATTTTCTGACTCCTCCGAGGAAGATCTCTTCTGTCTCCTCCATTTAGCCCGGCGGTTCTTGAACCAAACCTGCCAAATAAATTGGAAAGGGAGGGGGGGATTTATTAGTTGCAATAGAACATGGTCAGACAACAAGTGACCCACATGCGCCTATGAGGCATCGCAATCTAAACTCTCGGCAGAATTGTCCGGCCATCTCAAACGCTTCCAAAGAAATGGCTCAAACACTCAGCTGCAAAACCCTGACCGCACGAAATCCATACTCGCACACGAGAGCGTCTATGCGGGCGTCGCGAAAACGCCTGGATCCTGAACACAGGGCTAAGACAGCTAAGAGCGCCGGCGGCCTTCCCTTTGCAACTATCCCGCGCAGAGTTTAAGATCGGCTACCACCCTCAACAAGCACCACCGCCTGTAAAGGAACTCGGACTCCTAGCCTTCCGAGTTAAGTTGGGGGTCGGCGCCCTATAAATTGGGATTTGGGGTTAGCAGCCGCTTCGGCCTTCGATGGGAAAGCGTTTATGTCGCTCAGGATCGCTACGCAATTAAACCGACAAAATTGCACGATTTGCGTGAGAGAATGAGAACTGAACACCACTGTTACTACCACGTTACAAATTTAGAGCCAGCTATAGGCTATGACTGCTGCAAAGTACAGAGTAATGGGGGGGGTACTACTTACAGGACTTGGTCTGCTGCGGTCTCACACACTTTCCAGCTGGATTTTACCGTGTGAACTGGAAAACCAGTTGGGAAGCGCATTGAAAGTGTGTTATTTAGTGTGTCTGACCGCAGCCTTAGTCTGCCGAGGTCTACGCTTCTCCGGGGCAATGGGACATCATGCATCTCATCCTAGACCCCTTGCGCTGCATCCTAAACCGAGCAGGTACCTTGCATTGGCTGGTAAAGAGCTCTAAAGGCGAGATGGGGTGGAGCTGTCCAGCTCTAAGAGATACCCTGGTATTTGCACAAGATCTAGTCAGTTTCTCCCCAGTTTCGGAGGAACTTGCCTCCCACTCAAATGCGTCTGCGAGGATGATCAGCTACGGTTCCGCGCGGCAATAGCCGGGCTACGCAAATACTAGGCAGCGATTGTCACCGTGAGCAACTCGTTCGCCTGTGTCCCCGCGGAAGCCCCAGCGGCTTTGCAGTCGGATCCAGAGACCAGTTAAAACCCAGGTATTCTGTCTAAAGGAAGTTTCCGGTATCATCCATAAAACTCAATTAATCTTGACGGTAAGTTTAGCTGTAGTCATGCCTACCCCAAAAAAATGCCCCACTGAAGTCCCTGAGACTTACTTTCAAGTGAAACATAATCAGAGCAAGGTTTAAAAAGTCGTGAACAGTGCGCAGAAGCAAACTCCGATTCTTTGGGGAATCCGTAGGATCAGAGCTGCAATCCACAAACAAGCTAGAATGGTATAAACCACTTTAACCCTATTGACCAGCGCAGAATAGCAGTAGCTCTTGAGGGGAAATGCCGCTTAAATCTTTTGCGCTCAGGTTCCCCTAAACCTGGGAGGGATGAATTTAAAGGTTGTGATTACTAAAGTTAATGACTCCGTCTCTACAACTGCTACAGGGGCTGACACCGCTGCTGTTACCACGGGTATAGTTTCTTGCGCCAAGGAGGTGCCAGGCGCTGTACAAAAAAACCCTCGACCCAAATGCAAACTTTCTTCCTCCCTGTGCCAACTTGTTGATCGCTTCTCGCCCCACAAACACTCGCTCATAATCTGCGAGCCTTTCCCCTGTTAAATGAAGTTTAGAAGAAGCGGCCACGCCTTACCTCCACCTTCTCCTCCCGCAAGTGCACCCTCCTGGCCAGCTGCTCCCTGGTCGCCACATCTGGGTATTTGGTTTCCTGGAAGAGGTTTTCCAGAGCCTCCAGCTGCTCGTCCGTGAAGATGGTCCGGTGCCTCCTTTTCCTCCGGCAGTGGAGCTGATTTAGTAGCTGCAATTCAGTCCGAGACAAGGTGCCCACGTTCATGTAGGGCAGCATCTGGTGGGGCACGGGAGACATGAGGACGGAGCCGGTACCTTCGTAGCCTGGTGAGACAAAGATGCAATGGGAGATGGCGCGGGTTTTGCAGGGGATTCAAGAGCGCAGGCGGAAGGATCCCCCCCCCCAAAAGCCCATCCCCCCCCCCCCCCCCCCAAAAAGCCCATCCCCCCCCCCGACCCGAGGCAAGTGACAGAAGCGCGGAGTTGATCACTTTGGAAGTTTCAGAGTTGGAACAAGAGCCCCCCTCCCCTTCTCCAGACTCCGAGGGTCCCATTAACTTGGGTGGGTAATGAGAAAGCACTAAACTATACTGGCGGTGGGGGGAGGCTGCGATGCGCGCGCGGCTCGCTTAATCCAGATTAGCCTCGGAGTAATTTCATGGACTGCTAACGAACCCCCTCCCAGCGTCTCAATTAGTTAAGTTTTGCTTTGAGTTGAGCGCAACTGCATCCTTCTCAAAGGTTAATCCCATTGATAAACGGGAGGCTGTTTAAAGGGCTTCGGCGCCGCGACCAAACTATTTAAAACTCTGATAATCTGGAAACCACTTACAAAAAATGGGTGTGGAGGAGTCTTCCTAGGCACAGTGGTGTCGACCTAAATTACAGGGACGTACAGTGTATAGCTCCAAAGCCATTGGAATGAATTGAAAATGTGGATTAAACTGCGATTCCGAGCGACATATGCTTAAAAGGAACACATAATGAAACTAATGTTCTTCTTCCAGGTCCTCTTATTTTCCACAGGGCCGGTGGCCCAATTCTAACTATCTCTACACGGAAACAAGCCCCACTGAATGTAGTGGCGTTAAGGGGTTTTCGGGCTGGAAGAAGGGGTGCAGTTTAAATCGGCTTCATCTCTAGCATTTCAGTTTCTAAATTTATTGATTGCAGCTATCCGGTCTTTTGTATTTAGGCGGGCTGGGGATTTTACACCTGGACTTTAAACCCTGGAAGCGGGTTCTTCCTGATTCAGGAGGGCTTCCTGGGGATTCAAAATAAAGTCTGATTTAATGCGCGGATTAAACTGGGAGAGGGTGCTCAATTTCGGAAGACTCTAGGCCAGCCTTAAAAATACTTCTGCATCTTCATGCTAAGCCTACTTACTCAGAAGTAAGTCCTACTGATTATAACGAGCAGGGGCTTTTGGAAAGGCCTTTCCGCTCGCGAGTCAGTCTAATTATTCCCAACAGATTTCACAGTGCAAGCAATCCATGCAGAGTTACTCCAGTTTTACCCCACTCGCTTCAATAAACTCAAGACCAGCGCTAACCGTGCCACTGTAAATGTTCAAAGCAAACTCCTGTAAAGGGTAAACTACGCGCGTTGGTGACGGAGCGTCAAAAGGCTACGTTTTTAAGGATGACAAGGTGGAGAACGTGAGAGAACGCAGGCTCCGAAATCTATACCCACCGCCGACCCCTCAGCACATTAATTTGGGCCGTAAATCATACGGGATTCTAACCGATGTGGTGGGATTCATCGCCAGCGCCCCAGCTTTCCGCCCATTCCCCACCGCCACCAGCATTCCGTCACACTCCAGCGCGACCAAGAAACAGGACCCGTTGAGGGCGCGTGGGGAGGGGGGGGGTAAATGGCCGGGGTCGCCACGGATGGGACGCAGTTCCTCGCCACGGGGGAAATGAAGCCATGCGCTTGAGATCTTGGCGCTGTGAGGGCAGAATCAAACTTCCTCCCCACTAGTCTTGAGTCCGACTCAGTCCCCGCGTGCTCTCCCTCCACAGATAACTCTGTGAGTCGTAATAGGGTGTCCACGCAAGTACCAGGGCGGTGGAGAAGGGAAGTCATTCCGGGGGCAAACTTTGAAAACCCTCCCTCCCTCCCAGGGCCGGCTCCAGCTTATTTTGCACCCTAGGCGAGGATCCCTTCTGGGGGCCCCGCACCCACCAATTTTCAAAAATAATTTTAGGAAGAATGAAAAACACAAATAATCAAGAAACTCCCAGAGTACGGGGCCGGGTGCAGTTTGGTGCCCCTAAGGGCCGTCCTGCTCTAGGCGATCGCCTAGTTCGCCTAGTGAGTGAGCCGGCCCTGCTCCCTCCCTCTTCTCCACCACCGGCGCCCACTGAAGCGTGGCTGGCAGAGACTCACCTGTGGCCGGGACGCAGGAGCACTGCTGAGCCCCCAGAGGTTGCACGGCGCTGCAGCACGAAGGGCCGACGGCGGACGCCTGGACGTGCAGCTGCCCGTAGTAGTAGTTGCCGTAGCCTCCCAGCCTCGATCCGCCGAGGGCGGGCAAGTTGGACGCCGGGGCCACGGCCCGCGGGTAGTATCCGCCGTAGTCGCCGCCGGCCGAGGCGTAGAGCGAGTCCCCCCCGTGGAGGCTGGCCGAGAAGACGACCG
The DNA here is from genome assembly GCF_001447785.1 of Gekko japonicus. Taxonomy (NCBI): domain Eukaryota; kingdom Metazoa; phylum Chordata; class Lepidosauria; order Squamata; family Gekkonidae; genus Gekko; species Gekko japonicus. The sequence continues at coordinate 96,788 of NW_015169201.1, forward strand.
GCGCGGCGCTCTGCGGCTGGAGCACCACGGAGGACTCTTTGCAGCGGGGCCTGGCCGCCAGGATGTTGTCGATGCTGAACATGCCGGCAGGCATCCCCCACCGCCGGGCTCGGAGGGAGGAGCCGGAGGGGCCGAAGAGAAGGAACTGCTGGCGGCGGGAGGCGAGAGCGGAGCTGGACGGACGGGGCGGCGCGGCGCGGCGGCGTCCAGCCTCGCTATGCCGCGCTTAGGAGCGAAAGTGACCCGCAAAAGTCCCCCTTTTTTAAAAAAAACAACAAAACCAAACCAACCACCCCTTCCTGGTGATTTTGGCGTGCTCGCCCCCTCCTCTTTCCCCTCCTCTTCCTCCACTCTCGCCTGCTTCCTCCTCAGATCACAACTGCATGGAGTCTATAATCCATCCCAAACCTCTTTCCTTTTTTATACCCGGGCGACGTCATTCTGGATTTAGTTCCTGGTTATATATCAGGTCTCAAATAAAACCAGATTTCACTCTCCTCTTTTTTTTACACCGATTCCTGTGTATTGAGAATTAACGAAACTAACGTAATCCTCTCCATTAGTGTGACTCTCTCTCCGAGGAGCGTCCCCCACGACCCCCTCCCCCCCATAGCCTCTCCCCCCCGCTCGCTGCTTTTGCTAATTGTTGCCCGGGTTAATCTGGTTAATAACATTGCGGGAAACCGCCTAACACCCGCTCCCGGCCCCATCGCTTCGCCCCCGGACTTTGTCTTCGCTGATTGGGTGCCATTTCCTCTGCCTCCTGCGAACACCCCCGATCCTTCAGGCCGTACCGATTCAGGAGGAGTAATCCCTGGGTTTTACCTACCAAGTAAATGAGTTTAGGATCAAGGTGTTAGATTCCGGATTCCTGGCAGGAATTAGGCAAAGAGGGCTTTGGGATGTGTATTTAGGTCGAGATGTGTACAGCCCGGTCCTCTGCCTGTTTATTGGGAAAGAAATCCTCCCTGGGGGTTAATTCCCCTCACCCGCCTCGATAATTACAGTGCTGTACATTGCTGTATCCTATTGTGTGTAATTACATGCACAGATACTTAGATTGTGTGTGTGTGGAGGGGTCGAGTTTGAACCCTCTCTTGCGCTGTAGTCCAGCCGAAGCCCCTGAGTCCCGGACACATGTATTTGGGGGAACTGTCCCCTAGATTTTTAGTGGAACTTTCTTGTCAAGCAGAAACTGTCTGGAGTTTACACTTCGGATCTATTGACCTCCGGGAGAGAGTTGCGCCCGCTCAGTTCAGTGTGATGAGCTATCCCGTGAAGACCCTAGAGGTGCTGTTTCCGGATTGAAACAATTTTTAAAAAAAAAATCACAAAAACTGCTAATATTTAGGATTCCTTTTACCTGGAAGTACATCCCATCGGTTTCAACTAAACTCTCATCTCTGAAATTCCTTCTTTTGGAAATTATAAATCCATAAGCATGACCCCGCTGTATAGACCTGAGAAATGCTGTGGGTAGGATGACTTTGTTAGAGTCCCAGTGATTCCAACGGGGCGGGTTTAAACCTGTGATTAAGGCACTATGAAACCAGCGCTTAAATTTAGCAGCGCTTAAAACTTTTGCTGGGCTTCCCGCCCACGGTCTCTCGGATCGGAGTAGTCCGAAAGAGGTCTACTCAGAATTAACTCCCGTTTTATTCAACAGGCACTTCCTCCCAGGAAACTGTCGTTTAGGACGGCAGCCTAAATGATCGTAAACGAGGAGTCTCGCCGTTCTCTTTAGTTCGACGTAGCAGAAGAAATAATAATTGCGCGAGATTTTTAAATCGCGGATTTAAAACCCGCAGGCGGAAGGCAGAGATTAATAACGCGGTTTTGCACCCTGAAAATGCACCTCTTGGGGAATCTGCTCCGAACTCGGTTTCAGAAGGAGGAAATCTTTCGAAGAAATAAATTCGTTTTCCTGTCCAGACCCGCAAGTCAAGGCTCTTGTATGTCGTAAGGCTGAACGTTTTGCATGGTTTGGCGGAGAAGGGGCGGGGGGGGGGGGGGCTAAGTCCCTTAAAATTTCTGTTTATTAAGACAGGCGTCTCTCCTAGTCGCCGTGCCTGGTAATTTGCAGAGTACTTGGTCGGTCACGATTGTCTCTCGGAATCCGCAGGAGGTGAAGTGAATCAGATTAGAATATTTACCCCATCAGCCTTCCCTCAAAGAAGGTAGGAAATTGTAGGCGAGCAAAGAAAACAGGCTATTAGGGGGTGGTTGACGAGGAACCACAATATATTGTCTTTCTTTTTGAGCCCAGCTTCTTAGCATCTCTCCCCCCCCAATACCTGATCTCAAAACGCAGTAACAGAAGAAAATCAAACTGGCATTCATACCCCCCCCCCCCCCCCCCATTTTTACATTAAAACGAAGGAAACGAGCTACTTAGACTGAAACCAGTTTTATTCCAAACTAGCCAGGGTCTGTTGCAAGAAATCTCCGTGGGCTTCAATTTGCGTTGTGAGAAAGAGTAGAGGTGTCTTCTCTGTAAGCTCCTTGCGAGCAGGGACCTTACCTTCGGGAGCAAGCTATTGGAAAAACCCAGCAAAATTATACAAGAGAACGGGATGTTTTTTAAATACCAAAAATGAATCCCATCTCTTAATAGCTCGCGGTACCTGCCGGTGTTTTGTGTGCGCATTGCCAGTTTCTCTAGTAATCACACTGCAGGGGGTTTTTTTTAACATTTTCTTCCACTTTACATTTGCTTAGGACCCCACCCCCTACCATGACATTCAAATATCTTGAAAGGGAATTTTTCAGTGCAATCCTATACAGAGTTATTTTAGTCTAAATCCGGAGTAAATCTCTGCCAGGATTGCGCTGCCAGTGTGCGAACCATTACCTGCGAAGTTCTACCTGAGGCTGAGTCCATTGAAAACGGGTGGACAGATGCCGCCGCAGCAGCAGCTGTTGGGGGGGGACCCGCCCCCAAGCGCTGCCTTGCTTGGGAATTTCTGCTATGAAAGTCAGATCCTTGTCCACTGCGTGTGGCTCCAGCGCAAAGCAGTCGCAGCCACACTGGAACCTGTAATTCCCCTTTACCTGCTGGGCACTTTGTTGCCTGCCTTAAACCCGGCTCTCACCATTCCCCTTCCCCCTTAGATTCAACAGATCTTTCCATATATAAAACATAACATGGTAGTCCGAGATCCCCCTTCAAAATAAGAATAGCAACGTGCCACAGTCTTGGCTTTTGAAATTGACGCACCGATGAAGGGCTTGGTGGCATACCTAAATGCGGGCTGCGACAGAGACTCTCCACCGGCAAAATGTAAGAACAGCAAACTGCGGAGTAGAGCCTGCAGATATCGGATACGCCTCCGCGATGCTTTGCTATCAGCTGCCCAGCTCGAGAGGCGACTGTTTTTGCTACAACTCCTGGTTGGTTTCAGCGCCTGCTCGAAGCGGCTGCGTGAGGCTGGTAAATTTCACCGTTCGGGCCGTGGGCTTTTTGCGAGAAGCTCATGTTGCCGACGAGGTTGGCCGCTCCTCAAGCAATTAGGTAGACTGCTTAGAAAGTTAATATAAAGGGTGGAAGGGGGGTCATCTCGGCAAAGGTAGAATTAGCTGGACACCCAGCCATTCCTTCTAGACTAAAACTTGGCCCATCCTAACTGACAGGATAGGGATCAGATCCACTAATTAATGGGTCTGCGGATCGGGTCACTGTCTGATTTTCAGCTGAGTGGTTGGGCTGAAATGATCGCAGAGTCACCCATCGACCCTGGACTATTTCGAGCCCTAAACATGCTCACTCCTGAGTGATCCCCGTGGAACTCAACGAGAGTTACATTGGATCGGACTCCATAAACCCTATCTGATTTCCATGGCGACGGTTTCTTCCAAGCAAAGAGTCTAAGGACCGGGCTGCAAACTGGACTCCAGCAGTGCAATCCTAAACAGAGCCACAGCTACTAAAACCATTGACTTAAATGGCATTGTTACTCTGCTTTAGGATCGCACTGTCCGCCCATTTATTTCCAAGTGTGTGCCACGTTTACAGCGTATTGCAGTTGCTCCTGTCCAGCCCCGCTGATTTCAATGGACTGAGTCTGAAAGAACTCAGCCCAGGATTGCAGCGTCAGCTCCAGAGGCACCAGTGAGACAATATTATTTCCGAACAAACTGCGATCGCCGTGGCATTCTTGGCTAAAATGCAGCCACTTTGGCTGCGTTTATAGATCGGGCGATCGGTTACTCAGTCCTAGCCACCCACGCTTCCTGGGAAACCGAATCCGAATTCCTATTTCAGATTTCGAATGCCCCAGTTATGAATATTCTCTTTATTGTTGTTTTCGAGGTTTCAACATTCCTTTTAAAGAACCGTCGAATTAACTTTCTGAGCTTATTTTTGTGTCGTGTGCAGGTACCCTGGAAAATACACCTCCTCGTCCTGCCCCAGGGCTGCGGTCACACGCACAAAATAATCCACTTTCAGTGGACTTTCCAACTGGATCTTGCCAGTTCACACAGTAAAATCCGGTTGAAAAGCGCACTGAAAGTGGATTATTTAGCGTGTGTGACCGCAGACCCAGTCACCTGAAATTCTGGGACCTGTTTTAACTGATGCTCTCTTAGAGCTCTTACTTCGGATCTTGGTGATTTTTTTTCTCTTCCACTCCCCCCACCCCCGTCGGCTGGACTTTGGTGAACTTCGGCCAGCCCTGCCTGCCTTCTCCCTCGCTGCCTCTCCCCCTGCGCCTAAACTTCTCTATTAAGCAAACAATCACTTGTCACTCATTGGAAGAGGCCGGGATTGGCATAACAAATGAAAGCGCCGCCGATTGCGCGCGCCGCCGGCGTGTTGCTAAGGCCCTCGTTTGTTACCAGAGCCGAGGCACAGCGTGGGCCGGGAGCCCGCCTGGCAAGAGAGAGATGAGGCAGGGCTGGAGGGAGCGCCTCGGCGAGGCATCGAGTAAACACGGCGCTGATTTTCAACATTATGACCCAAACACGATTTCCCGCGAGGCAATCACTATGCAGAAGCCTATGGAAATGCGGCCTTGCCGAGAAAGCCGCTCGATTTTGACCAAGGGGGGGGGGGGGGGGAGAAAGCGTCTCATTTGGATGATATGAGACAGAGGAGGTCAGCTGGTTCCTAAAGGCCGCGGGGAGACTGAAGCGCCCTGATGCAAGAGGTGCTTGTGTTTACATGGAGGCTGGAAGGGAAATAGTTTCCTTTTGCTTCCCAGATTTACTTCGGCGCGGCCCCTTCACCCCATTCCCCGCTCGGTTTATCCGCCCATTCTGCCCAGAGAGGTCTGTCGAGCGCTAGACGACGCACCCCAAATGCAACGCCAGGGCGGTTGGTTTCCTGGGATTCCTTGCACTAAGCGGCCTCCGGGCGTATCCAGTCGCTCCCCCGCCAGGGAAAGGCGGGCCAAAGGCACTGCTTTAGCACCAGGAGAGGGCCGGCTCGGCCTGAGGCCTACGTAGTGTTGAAGTTTCCCCGCAGACACATTCATTCTATAGTACAGGCAGCCACTCCGAAGTGCTTCTTTTTCCCGCCTGCCAAACCCGGACTTCTGTTACATTTTGCTACCACAGACTAACACGGCTCCCCCTTTGCAATCATCAGGAGAGGCTCTGCATTTATCCCGTGGACTAGAAATCTATTAACTTGGTCAACCCCCCCCCCCCCCACACCACTCCCACTCCCTCCAGATCCCGACTTCGATTCCCAGTTTGGTCTCCACCTATCTGAAGAAGTCATAGGGAAATAAATGCTCGTCTTGAAAGGGTGTTGGGTGATAGTGAGATACTGAAAAAAAATGGTATTTAGCAGAGATAAGATAGTCCAGCAGTGCCGGAGTAAAATAATTCAGACTCAGAGTCCATTAGTGTGATTAAAATATAAAAGTTTTACTAAATTCTAGCATGGGAAGGGTAACTGGGATGAAAATAACAACAGAGCAAAATCTACTACATCCTTACTCTACAAAGACAAAACTAGAAGAGAGAGATTATGGCTGCTCTTCTTGTTCTTCAAAATAAAATTAAAAAAGACGGGAAGAGAAGCCATAAAATGGTAATACACCTTGACACTTTAGTCCCAATCAAATTCCTAGATCAGGGAGAAAATTCCCGGGCATTCTACATCTAAAGAACATTGGTTACATGAGAAACATGTGACTTCCTGCGAGTAACATTTAACCCCAGATATACTGAGTGTTTTCAACTTGTAATACCCAACAAAGGGCTAGGGGATTTTTGTTTAAACTGAATGGGGGCTATCTAGGAAGTGGCAACGTTGTGAGAAAAACAGGAACGTTTTGAATGTATCATCATCATTATTGTGTTCTTTATGGATGGTCTCTTCCTAAAGAGGAGTGGATCTCACAGCTGTTCGACTGTTCGATCTGCCTGGAAGGTTTTCAACTGTACTCCTGGGTCTGAGATGAGTTCGAGAGGATAGGATGGGATTTGATTTAACCCCCTTTGGGAACCCAACCCATGCCACAATCCTGATTTTAAATAGGCGTAAATTCAAATATTTCTGCTTAAATTGAGTTTATAGTAAGTCAAAGATGTGTGTAAAATGACAGCTACGCCATTACGTCTTTCTCAGTCAAATGGCTGTTCGCCCTTAACACAGTGAGGCTGTGATTCTATGCACATTTACTCAGAACATTTTCTTGCAGTACCACAAGAAAAAGGTTCGGAAAACAGAAACCGAAATAAGGCAGAGGTTGCAACGCCAAAGAAAGGCCAAGCACCTTTTTTGTTTTTAAGAACCGAAGGGTGGGGAATGATTTAGGAGGACGTGAATGACATGGCAGAGGACTTAAAAGAGGGCCGAGGTTGAAGTCTCTCCCCTTCTTCCATCATGCAAGATATCCAGATTGCCTGCTGAAAGTGACCAGCAGTAGCTTCAGAGAAGGCAAAAGACAATACTTCTTTAAAAAATGCCTACTTAATTTTATAGCGTTCACATTGACACAAGACTCCTAGCCTAGGCATCTGTAGAGAAAATTATATAAATCCATGGAGGATAGGTAGCTAAAGAGAACCTCCATCTACAGAGGCAATATATCTTCAAATGCCAGTTATGGGGGACAAACAACAAGAGAAGGCTGTTTCCTTCATGTCCTACTAGCCAGCATCTTCCTGGCCACACCTGGAAACACAGTGCTGGGTTAGATAGATGCTTTTTTTTTTTTTTTTGTGATCCGGAAGCAAGGCTCAAATCACCTTGGAAACCATTGCTTTTGGCTTGAAATGAAAAGTTTGGCTTCCTGGCCCCCCGAATGGTAAAGGCAGGGTTGGAGCTATTCCTTCAAACACATTTCATCCATGTTCAGAGGCAGTCTTGTTTATTATTGCTTTCCTTATTCTGGGGCTCACTGAATAACTAAAAACAATTTCTGGATGAACTACTGTGCTGCTGGTAACATGCCAAGAGGAACAAAAGTTGCTGAGTATTTGTGTCACAGAATGGCTGTCATCCTAAACACAAGCACATGCAAGTAAGTTCCACTGGTTCCAAAATGCAAATGGGCAACATCAACAACTGCCCGTACGTGTGTCTTCTCTGTGGTGGCCCCCACCTTATGGGATGGCCTGTCTGAGGAGGTCAGGAAGGCTCCCCCTCTCCTGGCTTTTCTGCAAACTGCAAAACTGAATGGTCCAAAAAGGACTTTTCTACACAGGCAGTAGAGTGGCACTGCACTAAATGATTCACAAAGGTGCTTGGAAAAATTATTAGGGACTGTGGTCTGTATACTACTGTGTATAGCTTGCTATAAGTAGGATCCTGCTATGTAATTTTGAGTCATTTAATGTGTTGTGTTAATACTTATTTGCTTCAGTTCTGTTTTTATATTTCTGGTCTGTTCTACAACTCTAATCCTATTCCATCATTTAATGAATGTCCCATCCTGTTGACTCGCAGAGTGTTGACTCACTCTGCGAAATCCACCCTGAAAGGCAAATTATAAATAATGTAAACAAGTAAATAAGTCATTTGCTTCCAAATAATGGTATTTAGGATTACAGTGCATGTGCGTGATCTAGCCAAAGCTGACCATACAAAAAAAGAACTTTCGCTTAAATGGTAGATTTATAGTGCAATCCTCAACAGAGTTACACCCTTCTAAATCCTTTGAAGCTTAGAATGCTATAACTCTGTTTAGGATTGTACACTTAAGCATGATACGCTTAGCATTACTGAATAATAATACAACCATATTTGAAATTTATATATGGCTATTTCATTATTCAAAGTGCTTTACAGAAATGGTCAGTATTTTTTTTGTGTCCTCAGTGTGCAGTATTTAGCCCCTCCCCCCACTTCTTAAAATGCATTTCCAAACCTTATCACCTTCCTTTTGAAAGAATCTTCATGCTTTATTCATTCCATCATGTGCCTGGGCCCTAGCTAGGATAGGGTGATGTGTGGTTGATTTACACCACCTAAGAATATTTTTTAAGTCTTATTAAATTTGCAATATAGGAGTTTTTGTTTAAAATGTAGCATTTGTTTCCAGGGAATTTTTAAAGTGGATGTGTTCCCAATTCACCCACCTGACCCACCAAGTATCCCCCGTTGAAAGTCTGCCTAACTCAAAGAGGGACCCCCCCCCCATCACATTGTCATCTTTAAAATTAAATGAAAAACAGAGCTGGAAGTTAAGGCAGCAAGAATTAATTCAAGGGACTTATATATTTAAGGAACATGCTCATTATAAGGTAGTATTTTTCCTGAATGTAGCAATAACTATTTGATCTAAATTACATTTCATTTTGATGTTAATTATTCATAAATATTAAAAATCCAGATTGGCATTTGAGTTTGGTAACAAGGTGAGAGATATTATTATTTTCCATTTTCCATCAATCTGCTTGATGCGCCACCTGGAAATGTGGCTGCCCTTTTGAGCCACAAAAGCTGGCTACAAGCTCTGCTATAGGCTGTGTAGCCCTCAGCCCATGGACCTCACATCTGAGCACTTAGCCCATGGAGCATATTTTTTTTAAAAAATTTTTATTTATTTGTATCCTGCCCTCCCCGAAGGCTCAGGGCGGGTAACAAGGGCATAAATGCCAGGTTAAAATAGTAAAAACAGTATAAAAAGTGCAGTAATAGAATACAATACAATCAATAAAACATCGGTGCTCCACTGATCACTAAATTCATAAAACCAAGATGTTGTTCTGGAGGTGTTATAAAGAACAACAGCCATATATGTACCCGCAGCCCTATCATCCACCAGAAACGTCTCGCACCCCTGATGATAACCGCTTAAGCGGTGGTAAGTGCGGTGATGGAAAAAACGGTGGTGGAATAATGGCAGCGGTGGCTCCTACTCAAAAGCCTGGCAGAAGAGCTCCGTTTTACAGGCCCTGTGGAACTGCACAAGGTCCCACAGGGCCCGGATCTCTTCTGGGAGCTCATTCCACTAGGTAGGAGCCGCCACTGAAAACGCCCTGGCCCTAGTGACAGCAAGTTTGATGTTCCTGGGGCCTGGAATATCCAGGAGATTTTGACTCTCCAACCGTAGTGCCCTTGGGGGAACATGCGGGAAAAGGCGGTCCCTTAGGTAGGCCGGACCCTGGCCATATAGGGCTTTAAAGGTAAGAACCAGCACTTTGAAATGAATCCGGTACGCCATTGGCAGCCAGTGCAGCGCTTTCAGCACAGGCAGGATGTGATCCCGTCTAGGGAGACCCATCAGCAGCCTGGCTGCAGCATTCTGCACTAGTTGCAGCTTCCGAATTTGCAACAAATGCAGCCCCATGTAGAGAGTGTTACAGTAGTCTAACCTCGAGGTGACCTTCGCATGGATCACTGTGGCCAGGTCATCACGGTCAAGGAAGGGGACCAACTGTTGCACCAGCCGAAGATGGTAAAAGGCCAACTTGGCAGTGGCTGCTACCTGGGCCTCCATCATTAAAGAGGAATCCAGGAGCACACCCAAACTCCTAACCTCCGACGCTGGCACCAAAGGCGCCCCATTGAAGGACGGGAGAGGGAGCCCCAACCCCGGCCCGATCCAACTCAGACCCAGGACCTCCGTTTTTGCCGGGTTCCGTTTCAGCCGACTCAGTCTGAGCCAACCAGCCACGGCCTGTAACGCCCGGTGAAGGTAATCTGGAGTGGAGTCCGACCGGCCGCCCAACATCAGATATAGCTGGGTGTCATCTGCATATTGATGACACTCAAGCCCACAGCTCCGGGCAATCTGGGCAAGGGGGTGCATGTAGATGTTAAACAACATCGGGGATAACACTGTCCCCTGAGGTACCCCACATTCAAGAGGCCACCTTGACCATCTGACTGCTGTTACTCCCCATCATTGCATGGAATGTACACATGGATGCAATGACAACATGCCATGCAGAATGTGAGGCCTGTTTGTGCCTCCCATTTCCTTATCCACTGAGTCAAGAAGAGAGCATGAGATATGATAGAAATTATTTCAGATTTCTCACCACTGCTGTTTTGAACCACCACAGTCCCTGCTGTGGTTTTGCTTCTCCCTTGGGTGAATCAAACCCACCATTCTTTATTTGCACACCATTCAGCACACTGAATTCCCCACCCTCCCGGTGAAAAGTATGAATTTTTCACTGTTATCTGTCCGCCCACAAATGAGTGTATGTATTAGTACTGTTGGTGTGCAAAAACTATACGACGTGTATATACAATACCAAGAGAGCTAGAAAGACGACAGCAAAAAAAGTGGGGAGCTAAAACCATAAATTAAAAAGCTAGACATCAATTTTAAAAGAAACAAAATAGGGGATGTTTGCTCAGGCCTAGAAAACACACGTTGACCATGAGTGGCTGCTACAGAGAGGGGGGCAATGAGGATGCTGCTGTGCCCTATGGGGATCTCTCTTTGCATGGGCACTTTGCCTGCAGTGGATTGAATAAAATCTCTCTAGTACAACAGTATGGTATCATTTGTTTCTAGAATAAACTTCTCTTGAACTGATTAAGAAAGTCAAGTCCTGTTTGGAAACACACACACACACACACCCAAAAAAAGACTGCAAAGGGGCTGTCCCCCGATGTTTCCTTCGAACAATATCAGCTTCTAAAGTTTTCATTCACATAAACCTTATTAATGAAGATCTTTGCCTGAAATGTCAGGGGGGATTTTTGCAAATTTCAAGTAAATGATGAAGCTTGCATGTCTTGCCAAGTCATGGGTCAAATGCATTTGTGAAAAAAAAAGACCTGCTAAAAGAGGCATATGGTTTGGAATTTTTCTACAATGACTAGTGTTTAAATAAATTGCTTGTACTGCTTAACTTCATGTATAATTTTGACAGAAATTGGCCTATAGCCTTTTGATATGTAAACATTTCAGGCCTTTTATGCGGTAGAAAAAGACACTCGCTCTTTCGGATCAGCTCAAGCAGTCACCCAGTAATTCAGAAAACTGGCACCTACCATTAGAGCTCTTGCTGCATTTCGGCTTTCAAGTGGCAACATTAAAAGCCCGGGAGGGGGAAGGGGGTGGATTTCAAAAGCAATGTCCATTTGGAGTTTTTTTCTTTTTTAAAAAAGGCAAATGAGGTGAGAATATGCATTTATTCTTGGGCTGAAATGGATGAATCACGGCATTAAAGTGTAGCTTCTGTCATTTTCTTTCTTTTTTTGAAAAAAAAGAGAGGAAAATTAGAGAGGAGAAACACTTAACATAAGAGACTCCGGCTGCCTTGCTATTGAATGAACATCTTCTAACAAATCCATCACCGATAAAGCATTGAGAGGTGCTGGGGAGAGGGGGAAAGTTATCACTTTTGGACAGATTGCCATTAAAATCCTTCCGTCGGTGACTTGTTATGACTCAAATTAAAAACAGACTAAATGCCTAGCAGGTTGCAGTATTGCTTCAAAATAAGGAGAAAGTTAGTGGAGAAATTCAGAATCATTACATCTATATTCCATTCCATCCCAAAGACTGAACAACTCACAAAAATATTTTAAAAATTTCTGTTGGAAAAGATTCTCATGACTTTCCTAAATACTCTGTTGAATAGCTATTGTCCCAGTAACTTTGAGAATGGTTTGAAGTTTTGATGTAAATTTTGCTCAGAGATTATTGGCCAGTGACTGGGGTACAACCATCCTTCTTGCATCTTTGTAGTTCAAGGGGCTACATTGATACAGAGTTCTGCTTCTTCTTTTTGGAAGGGAAAAGGAAGGAAGCTCCCAGAAATTGTTTGGCCTCTGACCTTTATCTGGAACCAAGCTATCATCCCTTGGAGATTCTTCCTCCTTTAGCTGGTAATCAGGGCTTTATGGTCCTTCCCTCTTTCTTTGTGACACCCCACTAACTGATTCTATCAAAAGTGCTTCTTTTGTGAGCATTTGGATCTAATTCATTAGGATTTTGAAACTGACTTGTGTGAGTTCACTGTTGTGAGGGGCAGTTTTTCACCACCCAAACGATATTTACCATATTTGCCACTTTTGATTTCTATGGAACTTACTTCGAGAGAGAGAGAGAGAGAGAGAGAGAGAGAGAGAGAGAGAGAGAGAGAGAGAGAGAGAAGTGAACATAGTACAGTCTACTATTTTCACAGACAGAACTCTCAATAATTTCTGAAACCTTTGTTCCTGTGTAAATACTGAGTAAAGTTAGAGTAAGAACCTGTAATGATCAATTTCTGTCAAAAGGCACAGACAACTCTTTGCAAGGCGAGCACCAGTTTGTATTTCAATAGTAAATGCAGTGGTCCTTCTTTGGAAGTAATGAGTTTAAGATCAGAATGCAACACTTGTTTTTCCCCTGTCCAAATACTACACTGAAGCAAAGATCGGAGGCTGAAAATGGTTTGGATAAATCAATAAGCAATTAAAAGTATCACCTCACTTGCTCTGTGTTTCTTGAAAATATTGGGCAAGCCCATGCCCAACATCCTTAAACAAAACTTGTTTCAAATGTGTATGAATCCTGCAAGCTACTGAATAAATCCCTTTATTGCTAATATATTTGCCTGACATAAATAAATCTCGTAATGTTGATTGGATGGATAAGCCTCACCCCTTGTGCGAGACAGAATAAAACCTGGACGGTTGCCTGGTGCCAGACAGCTCAATATGTTTATTTCCTGTGTGCCTTAGTTGGGGCTAAACCAAAGCTGTGAAGGGGATTGGAATAAACGATCTAATGTCAATCTGTTACTGTAGTAAAATGCATAGTTATTGTATATGTCAGTTTGTCATGCACAGATTTCTTTTGTGAGCTCTTGAGGTAATCTCTTCACACATCCCCCATCAGAATTAGAATAATGGAACTTTTCGTCATATACAATTTAGATACTGTAGCAATCTAAAATATATTAATAACAGTGACACATTTTTCATGTGGGGACAACTAATTTTCAGGACTGAGTCTCACAAAGGTATCTATACTATAAAGGTGAAGAGCCAGAGGCAGAGTAAGTTTATGCAGGTTCCATGTCTGTTTTAAGCACAACAACAACAAAAGTTTTTAAACTTTTTCTTGCTTCTCATGATTGTGAAAGTCAGCACAGGGGTCTTTGCATGGAGTAATTCTTTACATTTTCCTTCACTTCTATTCTGCTTGTCTTTTGTTCCCCAAAGACCAAAGTTTCTGTCCAACCAATTAAGTTTTATTCTGGGTAAAAGCTTTAAGACCAAGGGCTCTTTTTGTAGCAGGTACTCATTTGCATATTAAGCGACACACCCCTAATGTAGCCAATCCTCCAAGAGCTTACAGTAGCTCCTGTAAGAAGAGCTCTGTAAGCTCTTGGCGGATTGGCTACATTAGGGGGTGTGGCCTAATATGCAAAGGAGTTCCTGGTACAAAAAGAGCCCACTTCTTCAGATACAATGAAATGGAAATTACAATGATACAATGAAGTAGAAACCATTGTATCTGAAGAACTGTGTGTGGGCATGAAAGCTTAAACTTTGAATATAACTTTGTTGGTCTTGAAGGTGCCACTGGACTCAAACTTTGCTCTGCTGCTTCAGACCACCATGACCCCATGAGACTGCAGTTTCTGAATATGTGCTTGCTTCGTATTGCCTTCCAGTTGTAAGTCAAAGTACTATATGCCAAGCCATTTCATTTGGCATTCCCCCAGTGATCCTTCCTTCTATCCTTCTCAATGTTTTAATTGTTGTTATATATTTTTATGTATATTTGGGCTCTGTTTTTAATTGTTTTAATGTTGTGTGAGGGAGTTGTTGGTTTTACTGGTTTTAAAATGTGATTTTATTATGTTTGTTTTAATTTGTTAGCCCACCTTTGTGGCCCATGTGATTGCATAAAGGCGGGATATACATTTTGTAAAATTCAATAAAATTTTAAAAGTCAGAACATCGATCCATCTGGCTCAGTCTGGTTCATGCTGACTGGCAGTGGCTCTCTAAGGCCCGTGGTCAAGAATAGTGACACCTGCTTACTACCCGTGAATCTACACTACCTCCCCTCTGGCTTGATCAAAGTCTTTGGATTTCTCACTGATTACAGGTCTTAACTATCTTAACAAAATCCATTGCAGGTGTAAACTAGAGCATCTTGCACATTGCTTTAAATATCCACTTGCATTACCTGATGTTACCGTGTTTTTTCATGTGCCTTTGTAAATGTCCCAGCATGCTGTCATCTCTTCCCTGTTTTCCTCCGTTCCTAATAAATCTGGTTTCTCCTGTACTTTTTTTCAAATTGAAATATATTCGCAACAAAACCTCTGTTCTGTAATCTGAACAAAGTTTTTCGCTTTGGCGACTTTCAGCACACCCACCAGCCTGCCAAACTCCACCCAGAAAAGGCAGGCTGCAAAGCCAGGATCATGTCCCCTCTTCAGTACCAAAGCCAATGGTGCAAATAAATTATCTTTTTGTACTTCAGCCACTGTGCTTTACATAAGAGTATATTGGGTGACTCTCATGTAAAGAAGGCAAGAGAATGAGGCTGCTGAAATGCTTCAATGCTTCAATGCATGTGCAAAAAAAAAAAAAGCCAAGCCCCCCCCAAACTCCCCCCAGAAAAGATGGAAGTTCTGAGGGGAAGTCTGAATGGATCCCACTGATAGCACAATAATCAGAAGCGGCACAACACATGCGAAAACGGTGACCGGGCCGCCGGCCCCGCAGGGCTCTTTTTGTAGCAGGTACTCATTTGCATATTAAGCGACACACCCCTAATGTAGCCAGTCCTCCAAGAGCTTACAGTAGCTCCTGTAAGAAGAGTTCTGTAAGCTCTTGGAGGATTGGCTACATTAGGGGTGTGTGGCCTAATATGCAAAGGAGGTCCTGCTACAAAAAGAGCCCACTCAAAACCCAAAAGGCGGCTGCAGTCTGAAAAACGCCTAGTTTAGCAAAACTAGTGAATAGTCTCTGTATTTTTCTTGTTGAGATTTGAATTTTACATAATTCAACTTGTAGTTCTTGATCTCACGGGCCCTTGATTGGGTTGCCAACCTCCAGATGGGGTCTGGAGATCTCCTGGAATAACAACTAATCTCCAGATTACAGAGATCGGTTCTATTGGAGAAAATGACCACTTTGAAGGGTGGAGTCTGTAGCACTATATCCAACTGAAGTCCCTTCCCTCCCTAAACCTTGCCCTCCCCAGGTTCCACACCCAAATTTCCAAGAATTTCCCAGCCCAGAGGTGGCAACCCTACCCACTGACCTTGCTGGGCCCCCCCCCCCATAAATCTCTATATAAAATAACTGCATAGTAAGGATCCATTCGTTGCATCTGAAGAAGCAGAATCTGGTCCACAAAAGTTCATGCTAGAATAAAACTTCGTTATTCCATAAAATGGCCACAAGCCCCAATGTGGATGGCCCAGGATAGCCTGATCTCGTCAGATCTCAGACACTAAGCAGAGGAAGCCCTGGTTGGTATTTGGATGGAAGTCCAGGGTTACTATAGAGAGGCAGCCAATGCCAAACCACCTCTGAATGCCTCTTGCCTTGAAAACCCTATGGGGTTGCTGTAAGTCGGCTGCACAACGCAAGATACTTTAACTGCAAGTGTTGGGGACTGAATCCGAGAACGTTTTATTTAAAACATGCATTCTGCACTTGAGCCATAGTTCCGGTTAGTAAAATGGTGGGCAGGTTGGGATAAATGCCTTCTCTCCACTTTCTGTGGCTTTGATCCAAATTGGAGCAGTGCACAGCAGCTATTCCCTTTTTCAAATACTGCGGAGATTTGTCATTAGTTTCCCAGCATCACATCTGTTCTGGCTGGCCAAGTTTTTTAGTTTGTCTGAGTAGATAAACTTTCCCCCCTCGTCTTATCCCTGATTTGCCATTGATTACCTCACAAAAATATTCACCAGTCTACCCGCTCACACATTGATAGTGTGGTTCTGAGAGGGCACAACAAAGAAGACTTTATTTATTTATTGTTTATTTATTACTTTCTATTTGTATCCCAGAAGGCGGTAGCTCAAGTGGTTAAGACGCTGAACTGCAGGCTGTGGAAAGTCAGTAGTTCAGCAGTTCGAGACCCGGGTGCCGCATGACGGAGGGAGCTCCCGTCTCTAGTTCCAGCTCCTGCCAACCTAGCAATTTGATAGCAAGAAATTGCAAGTAGATAAATAGGTACCACTTCAGTGGGAAGGTAACAGCGTTCCGTGCACCTTGGTGTTTAGTCATGCCGGCCACATGACCACGGAAATGTCTTCGGACAGCGCTGGCTCTTCGGCTTTGAAATGGAGATGAGCACCACAACCCTAGAGTCGGATTCGACTGGCTTTCGAGCAAGGGAACCTTTACCTTTTTATTTGTATCTCACCTTGCCAAGACAAACTTTGAAGATATATGGTCAAGATTTTATAAATGGATAGAAGAATACAAGATACAAACTTTTCAGACATCTCACTGAATAGAAAGAAAATAAAAGTTATATTTTCAATTATATGTAAAAGGTATTTGAGTGACGATAGCAATGAATACTTTTATATATTGTATATCAACTAGATCAAAATATAAAGAAAATTCCCTATATGTGTATTTATGTATGTTTGTCTTAGTATGTCTGATATATAAAATAAAAATGTTATATAAAACCCCCCCACAAATCTCCAGGAACTTCCTAAGCTGGAGTTGACAACCCAAAAGTGATGCCGAATATATTTCTGTTGCCAGCCTTAAACCAGAAATTATACCAGGTGAATTTAAAAGTGCAATCTGTGGGATTATTTTATAATGGAGAAGATAGGAGATCAAGTTTCATTGTCAGAGACTATTCACTGCAACTCCACATTTATGGAACAATGGTTTCCGGTGTCAGAATACTTGATGTGCAATGACACATTACAAGAAGTGGTTCAGTTGAAGCAATATGATATCAGCACATTTTTGAACTGTCAATAATATCAGATTAATTATTTCTGCAAGGCTATTCTTTCCTTTGTTCAATTCCTGGCAATGGTAAATTTACAGGTTTACCTATAGAATGTACAATATATGTTTGTTGTATGCTTGCTAAGGTAAAATAAAAATTTTAAGTATGATGTTTTTTCAGGGATGCTGGCTGAAATCAGGAAACATGCTGACTATACCAGTTTGCTTAAAATCTGAAACAGATTGTGATGGTTTGGGAACCCCATCTTCAATTTTTACAAATTTGAGGTCTGTAAAAAATTTTAAAATTGTACAGTGATGGCTGCAATTCTAAAATGAACATATAGGGCTATATCCATGGGCACACAAGGGGGATGTTTTGGGAGTTTCTCACAGTGTTGCCATCCTCCAGGTGGTGGCTAAAAATTTCCTGGGATTACAACTGATCTCCATGTAACAGAGATCAGTTTATCTGGAGAAAACAGCTGCTTTGGAAGGTGGACTCTATGGCATTATACCCAATTGAAGTCCCTCTCCTCCCTATTGCTGCCATGTGAGACCATTGTGGCTCAGCGCTGGCCCACTCATTTCCTGGCTGTAAGAACTGAAATGGAATACACAGCCCTACTCACTTTAAATGTTTTAAATTGGTTTGATGTATAAATGCGATTAATAAATAAATAAATTGCATTGGGTATCAAGGGTCTGTCTTAACCTGGGAGCATCTCTCTGATCCCTCCTCCTGCCCTGTGCTCTTTCTTCTATATCACTTTTCACATGGCTCTCCAAGGAGTCAGATGCATCTACTGGTCTCCCGGGGAGAAGTAATATCCACAGATATGCTGCTGGATCAGCTGGCCATTTGTGAAAGTGATCTTTAGATTATTTATTTATTTATTTATTTATTCAATTTCTATACCGCTCAATCCTGGAGGCTCTGCGCGGTTTACATAGGCGTATTATACTTCCTATCTAGGGCCACAATGTATATAGGGGAGGTGAGTGCCTACCAGGCACCCTGCCGGCTTGTTCTTTCTTCTTCCTGCGGCTTCGTGGTGGGTTCGATCTTGGCGCGGCTCCACAGCTGCTCCTTTCTGGGTTGGTTCCATAGTCTGCGACTATGCGACGACTGCTGCACCGGCCTCTGTCCGATTGGCTCCGGCCGTGCTGCATCACCGCATCTCTGGACCAGTCCCCGCCCGGAGCGTCTGCAACTTGATGTCAGTTTCGCCGCCATGTTCTTTTTGCCGAATTGCCGCCGCTGCCTGCCGCCGAGAGATTAGGTTTCTCTCTCCTTTACACTGTCATATGGATGTGAACTGAATCTACCTGCAGGACCGGCTCACTCACTAGGTGAACTAGGCGATCGCCTAGAGCGGGATGGCCCTTAGGGGCACCAAACTGCACCTGGCCCCGTACTCTGGGAGTTTCTTGATTATTTGTGGTTTTTATTCTTCCTAAAATGCATTTATTTTTGAAAATTGGTGGGCGCACGGGGGGGGCATAAGGGATCCTCGCCTAGGGTGCAAAATAAGCTGGAGCCGGCCCTGTCTACCTGTATAAATGTAAGTTTTACTTTTTGCAATATACTTCTTGGGAGTTTATTTACTGCACACAATATCACGTTTGTATGACTAGGCAAGCTCTGCCATGTTAACTGGGAAAAGAGTAAGGGCAGAAAGGCTGAAGAGCCCCCTTCCCATATACCATAGTCCTAATCCAAACCAGGGTTGTGCATGCCTGGGAATTAAGTTCCAAGCACAGAACTCCCAGAACACATCTGTTGGCAGCAGGACACATGGGCGACATGCGTACCCTAAACTGACTTTAGCATGGGAATTGGCTTGAATCCCAGCTTCATAGCTTACTCACTGAAGCATCTGTTGCGCTGTCCTCACAACACAACAAAACCCATCGAAATAAATGACCTTGGGTCTGTGCCTCGCATTGCATAGGATCAGGCTGCAGAAGATCAGGCTCAGGCTCAACTGCTCATTCAGAAGAAAATCTGCCTCCACCTGCCAGAGTTCTTACCAATGAGTGCAAGGGAACTGAGGTGACTGACAAGCTTTAAGCAGCTGAATATTACGGAATGTCTTTTGACATGACATGTCATGCTGTCTATCTGTATGTACATCTGTATGTACATTCTTGCTCTTGGACATTGATCTTCTCCACAGTACCTCTTAGGCCTCCTTGTTATAATGTTTCTGGCTACAGGCCTATGTACCTGCCTTGAATCTTTGTGGAAACATCTGGGAGAAGGGCAGCTTGCAGCACCCCATCAGCTATGGCTCCCAACCAATGCTCCCTCTAAACTGTGGAGTCTTGTGAGGTAGACGGGGCTGAGAGAGCTCTTTTAAGGACTGCTCTTTTATGGACAGCTCTTGTCAGAACTATGGCTTGCCCAAGGTCATCCAGCAGCTGCAAGTGGAGGCGTAAGGAATCAAACCCGGTTCTCCCAGATTAGAGTCCACACACTTAACCGCTACACCAAACTGGCAGAAATCCACACTTTCATGTCTACACATATCCCAATACCTGATTGGGGATGATCTTCCCTGAAAGATTGTTCCAAAGCAGGTTTAGGAAAACAGAAAGCAAGCTGGGGAAGACCCAGATGGTGGATGACTGCATGACTATGTTTTCTGGAATGGAGTCGTACATGTGGCCTTGTGCTCAAGCAAGGACTACCCCCTATACACAATGGGAACACATATGGTGAATACTTTCCATTGCTGGGGAAGGGGGGTGTCACATTTTCTGGTGCTCTGTATATATGTTGGAAACGCTTCCCTTTCCAAGGAAATGGAAATACAGGTATTTTGCATATTTTTTTCTGCTTGCAACATGTTGCTGTTGTGACGATTTCTGAGTAATTGGGCACAAGTTGGGGTGGCATGGAACAAAGAAGGTAGAAATAGGGGAGACATGAATAAAACTTGGCAGCATGATGAGGAGGACATGGAAATATATATGGGTTAGATCCAACCAGCTTTTCGGTTGATGAAAAAATGAGCTCCCCACCAACCACCCAAAAGACCAGGGCTATTTTGGGGCAGGAACGCACAGGAACGGAGTTCCGGCTGGCTCCCAAGTTGACCACGCCCAGCAGGAACTCATTAGCATAATAGGCCACACCCAATAGCAGAAACTCATTAGGATTGGCTACATTAGGGGTGTGGCCTAACATGCAAAGGAGTTCCTGCTACAAAAAAAAGCCCTAGGTTTTGACAACAAACAAGGTAAACAGAATAAGAAGCAAAAAGTGGGTGTGGCTGGATGGCTGGATGACTATACTTCTGGTAACATATTAGGGTGCAACCTAATATGCTAACGAGCTATGCTCTCATGGGTGTGGCTGGATATGCTAATGAGTTTCTGTTGTTGGGTGTGGCCTATTATGCTAATGAATTCCTAATGAGTTCCTGCTGGGCGTGGTCAACTTGGGAGCCAGCCGGAACTCCGTTCCTGTGCGTTCCTGCCCCAAAATAGCCCTGGTCTTTTGGGTGGTTGGTGGGGAGCTCATTTTTTCATCAACCGAAAAGCTGGTTGGATCTAACCCATATATATTTCCATGTCCTCCTCATCATGCTGCCAAGTTTTATAAAGTTCTATAAAAAAAGCCCTGCAAAAGACTATGGTGGGTATCATGGGACCTGCATGAACAAAAACCATCTGGGATGGAAGTGTAGTATGGAGGAGGGCAATTAGGCAAGACTGAATGAGAAAGCTGGCTGGATCCAACTTTATAGTTCATAATTACATGTAGTTAATGACTGGATCCTAATGACACTAAATCAATAGTATCCATAAGATATTTTTCATCCCTTTATTACTTCCTCTGTGCAAGCATACACTATTCTAATCAGACTGCCTTCAGTGGATTGAGAAGATTTTAATTCTGCTTTGGATTACTCTTTTTTAAAAAAAAACAACAACTTTTATTAGGATACTACAGATTTCACATATATCAACTTCAATATATATCCTTTTCCTCTTATTCCCCCCCTTTCATAGGCTTCCAACAGCGTTTCCACCACCAGCTCAAATCTTAAATTTTCATGCATTTCTAATTTTTAATCATATAACTCTAGGTAACTAATGTTCACATATTTATCATTATTAGTCCATTTCCTTTCTCTTTTAAATCAACTTAATAGTTTTCAAAGCAAATCAAATTGTCTTTCACAACCCAATACTTTTCTAAATAGTCCTTAAAATCCTTCCAGTCCGCAAAAAATTCTTCTGCCTCCAAATCTTTAAGTTTTCTTGTCATTTTGTCCATTTCTGCCATAAAAAGCAATTTTTAATCCATTCTTCTACATCTGGGATTCTATCTAGTTTCCAATTTTGAGCATAAACTATTCTTGCTGATGTTATCATATACCACATTAGTGTCCTTTTTGTCACATTGACTTCTTCCATTTTTAAACCCAACAATAATATTTCTGATTCTCTTTTAAATTTGCTTTTCATTATCTTTTCCATTTCTACATGTATAACAGTCCAAAATTCTTTCGCTTTTTCACATGTCCACCACATATGATAAAAAGAACCTTCTACCTTTTTGCATTTCCAACACTTATTTGAAACATTACAGTTCATATTTGCAATCTTTTTTGGCGTCATATACCATCTTGCTTTGGATTACTCTGATAGTTCAATATGGAGCAACACGCAGTGACTTTGGGTAGCAAAGACATACAAAGAATTATTTGTAGTTGCAGAAGACTCAACAAATATCAAACATCTCTGGAAATGCTGGAAACATTAGCAGTGTGGTTTGGACCAAGCAGTTACTGGGATGGATGATAATTTTAAAGGCAGCTAATTTTAATTAGATATTTTATATATGCTGTTGCTGGCCCTGAGCTTCTGAGAGAGCACTAGGCTCAAAACAGAAATGTGTGAATAATAAAACTGAGACAAACATTTGAACCAGCCATCCCCCATAGTTAGTTGCAGTGACCGATAACTGGTCAAGATGTACATAAAACAAAAACATGTAGCGAAACGTAAGTATGTTTCACATAACTAGGAAACCTTTCGGCCTTAGACCGGGTTTCAGTACAATTACACTGCTGAATCACCCTTATCCCTGTTTTAGTTCTAATTTATGTATTCAGGAGAGGAGGGGTAGTCTG
This sequence comes from Gekko japonicus, assembly GCF_001447785.1. Lineage (NCBI taxonomy): Eukaryota > Metazoa > Chordata > Lepidosauria > Squamata > Gekkonidae > Gekko > Gekko japonicus. The sequence goes on from NW_015169201.1 coordinate 119,234, forward strand.
TTCTTCATAATGATAGTTTGGGGAATTCAATGCAATTTCCAAATGCTAAGGAGCTCAACTAAAACCCTATGTCTACATGATACTGCAGAATTAACTACTCCCCGTGGGTTCCATTTTTTTGTTTTTTTCCTCTCCATTTGCAATTGCTTGTAAGCTTTCTAGTCTTTGATACATCTCAGGCAAATTCAACCCCCTCCCCTTCCCCAAATGGTGACCTTTGGAAAATTATGACCAAATACAACTCAGCTATGGCATATTTTTTTAAAAGACAACCGTTGCTTGAGTCATAGCAAAATTATTGCGCATGATACTGAGTAGTGGTGAGGGGCATAAGCTGGCATGCCAGAGGTGGGACTGGGTATTGATTTTAGCTCTTATTCTAGCTGAATGGCCTTAAAAACTTACCACAGTCTTCCAGCCTCCCCATTTCCAAGTGTAATGTGAGAGCTACTAGCATTGGGCTTGGACACCTGGTTTTTGTAAACATGCAAGCCCCATACTAAATATTTCACAGATCCATGGAAAGATATTTTTTGGAGGAATGCTTGTTCAGTGAATTATGCTGGGGTACTCCTATGGGACTCCAAACCCTTTTCCTGTACGTAGAATTGAATAGAACCAAGAGACCATCTATCCATCCATCACCCCCCTTTCTCCAGATTTCTTCCGTTCAGACTACAGCGTGCTGGAGGCAAAGGGCCAAAGAAGGACAGCCACTCAGCAAAAGGGATTCACACACACCATCGCAGAAGAGTAGCTGTGATTGCAGAAGAGCAGAATTACACTCACAGAAGAGCAGAATTACACTCTTCGTTCTCAGAAGGAGTAGGAGTTGGTTTTATACCCTGCCTCGCCCCTTCCACCCTCACCTCAGGTGAGGGAGGGGCACCAGAATGGACTTCTCTAGAGTTCCCATCACCAAATCCTGTGTCCTAAGTGTGCACAAAATGAGCCCAGAATGATATAACCCCATGGTGTATGCTCTGATATATGGGCAGGGGTCATTTGGGGGGGGGCGTGGGGGGACGCCATCCCCCCTGGTGAGGTGCGGGAGGGCGGGGCCTGGAGCTCCCTGCTGGTGCCCACTGGAGGGCGCCGCCGGCTGTGGGGAGGACACACTTCCGGTGATGTCAGGGGGTGTGGCATATGCTAATGAGTTATGCTAATGAGTCCCCCTAGCTCTTTTTCTACGAAATGACCCCTGTATATGGGAGTTCTGGCAGGGTTTATATAACACTTCAGACAGTTGTGACTGAATGCATCCCTAGCTGGCATCTTAATCTGCACTGTGGTGCTGTAGAAGTACTGGGAGGCTGGTGGGGAGACTGTGAACTCAATGGGAGTATTTACACCAGTGTTTTCTCCCATGTAACATTATGCTGGTGCTGAGGGAGTTAGGATACCAGTAGTAGAATTTATTACGGTTGCTAGACCAGCCACACATATATAGTTATAATAGTAATTTTTAGAAACATACTGGCTGAGAACAGACTGGCAGTATGAAGTGCGAGGGAGGCGGGGCAAAAAGTCCCGGACCAAGTTGTGCCGGGTATTCCCGGTTGCACTGCACCTACTGATGCGGGAGCATACCAGGGAGGAGGCCCAAGGGAGTGTTCGCACGGTTGGCTCACCCCTGGCGGAGGTCACTCCAGCGACATGCGATAGGCGCATAGGCGCAGCAATTCAGCTTGTTTGCGGCTTTTAGCATGCACACTTCCGGGAAGTGGGATCAACATGCTCTCCAGGGTTTGCTACTGCTTTCACCTGGTACTTTTTTAGTGTGGCAGGGAATCCTCATAGGACGGGTTGAGTACGTGTGGGGAACGCCTGACAGCTGTGGCTGTGTGAACCAGCCCCTTTAATCCGTTTGTGAAACATGCCTATATCGGGCCAAATTGCCAGTCTGAACTCGGCCACTGAGTACAAAATATACAAAAATAAAAGATTTAAATTTAAAGAGTTAGGATACCAGCTAAGTTCCCCTCCTCACCCAACCCACTTCCAGTGCTGCCATTTTGCAGCTGTTACACCAGCAGAGCATCAACGGGGTTCTTCAGATACACTGCATATCTCCAACATATGCTGTCATATCTCTGTATTGCACTAGTATATGGCATAGTTGCTTTCCCAAGCTGATTACTGATTGGCTCTAGGGCTGCATTTAGGGTTGGAGAAAACCCATCCTGTTTCATTAACAGGGAAGTAATGGGATGTTATTCCATCAGGTGATGTGATTAGCCCTCATGCCATTTCCACACATTAAACCTCTATTAAAGGGAAAGGGCTTTTTTCTCCAGGCCAGTTGGCATTAGTGAGACGTTGTTGTGTAAACATACCTGTGTAAAAATAGCCCTGTTCTCTCACTCAGATGCAAGATTTTCCTTCCATTCCCCCCCCCTTTCTGGCAGAGCAGCCCCTTTAGCTATTTTTTTCTTTTGTGAAGGTTTATGACTGTCCCACCCTGTCACAGTATTAGGCTGCGGTCACACACACTGAATAATCCACTTTCAATGCACTTTCCAACTGGATTTTTATTGTGTGAACTGGCAAAATCCAGTTGGAAAGTGCACTGAAAGTGGATCAAAAGTGGATTATTTAGTGTGTGTGACTGCAGCCTCATATTCTGATGCTGGCTCAGCCCAGGAACTTGAGGGAAGAGACAAGATCACCCTCTTTAACTTAAACTTCTGAAAATGGCACACGAGAGGCTTTTTAAAGTTTAAAAAGAAACAAAAAAGTTATTCAATGTAGAGGGGAAAAGGTCAGGTGAAATCAGGGGTAAAGTTTTGAGGTAACTCCATAATGAACTCTGAGGTAACTTAGTAATTTCACATTCATACATTTCCAGCAAGTTAGCGTTTAAAGCTTCACAAAGTCTTAGAATCTTAGAGATGAGAGGCTTTGTTTTCAGTGTTTCCTAAACACTCCAGTTCACTTTCTTGTGTTTAACTGACTTTTCAGGTTTCAGAAGGCAGGGATACACTACCAAGTGCCCAAATTCCTTCTGTAAACACACCAGGGATCACTCTACTCTTTAGCTATCTCCCTTTACAACTGGGCAGGGAATAATTTCTCTAACTAGAAGATCTATCCCAAAGCTAGTTTGGTGTAGTGGTTAGGAACACAGACCCTACTCTGGGAGAACTAGGTTTGATTCCCCACTCCTCCACATACAGGTGCTGGTGTGACCTTGGGTCAGTTACAAGTTGTTTCAGAGCTGTTCTCTCATGAGCAGTTCTCAAAAGAGCTCTTTCAGCCCCTCCCCTACTTCACAGGGTATCTGTTGTGGGGAGGGGAAGGGAAAGGAGATTGTAAGCCACTTTGAGACTCCTTTGAGTAGTGAAGGGTGGGGTATAAATTCAGTTTCCTCCTCCTTCTCCTCTTCTTCTTCCTCCTCCTCCCATTCCTCCTTGCCAACCTTCCCATTCTCAGTCAGTGTTAAACTGTTCTCAGTCAGTGCTAAACTGTTCTCAGTCAAGGCTAAGCTGTTCCAGTTCTCAGTCAGAGCTAAACTGAGCTCTCTTCAGCTGTCAGTTCCCAAGTCTTTCTGCTCAACTGATGCTAACCAATCAAATCCCTTTGAGCAGCCTGTCACTCAAGGCTCTCTGGCTCTGTGAGGCATTAACCCTTCACAGTCCTTTGCATGTTTACACAGGACTTTTGGGCTTTTACAGCACAGTCCAAAACACATGGACTTTCACACTGTTTGACTGAGGCTAATGTCTTTGGATCCCACCTAAGATATCCATGTGAGCAGGGGTGGGGAGGGGGTGCCAATTCCCTGTTATGCCATCACTCTGTCAGCGAGATGCCAAAATGTTCTTTTCCCATGTGTACATGCGCATACCTTCCTATGCACAGATGTGCATACCTTTCCCTATGGCTAATTACCGTTCTCTAGCAGACTGCACTGCGTATCTCTCAAGGCCACTGGAGGTCTCGCTTAGATCATTGCTTTTGCTTTGGCGTTAGACAGGCAGAGCCGTGGGAAGCTCGTACCTGTTTTGCTTTGGGTAGCAGTTCGTTCCCAGGCCGAACGGTGCGGGCGGGAACCATAGTAATTGGGTAATGCTCATATGAATGTACTATAACTGTTTTGCGCCTAGTTCACACCTCATTCCTAACAGTGTTCCTGTCCATGCATCTTTAGCTTCAATAAAGTAAAACCTTCTTGCAAGTGTGTGCTTCGATTGTTGCTGAGGGTCCTGACACACTCTTATAGTCATTGAAGACCTCAGGCCATCCCAGAAAAACAGCAATCTAATTATTTTATGGCTAAATACTGTACCAATCTGTGACCTGTGTATACAAAGGCTCAGGTCTCAAAAGGCTCAGAGTTGGAGATGCATGTGTAAATGCACACATACATGGGCTTCCCCAGTGTCTCCTGGTAACATCTCCTCCCTCGGCAGCTCAAAACCCTCCTGCAGAGCTGCACCTAGGGAACAGGGGACTCCCAGGAATAGCCTAGATGATCAGAGGTCTCTTATGTCAGCTGTTGTTTGATGTTAGTCATCTGGTCCAGCAGAGGGCGCAAGGAATCTGCCAACATTTTGGAGAACTCAGTGACCTCTTCTGGTCAAAGGCTCATGTTCCCCGCTGGTTTCACTTTTGCTAGTTTGTCTTTCTTTGCCCTCTTCCCCGCCATCTTATGGACTGTTTACTTTTATGAAAACTTGCTAAAGTCTCTGAAATTCACCCATATGCTTATCCGCGCTCTGGTAAGTCTCTCAAAACAGATTTCAATGCTTTTTCTTCTGCTCCCCTCTTAGTATTTCATTATTTAGTTCACGCACATGGGAGGGACCCCTCCCCCGCTTGCTTTTCTTGCCGTTCCTGGGGGGGGGGGTAGCTTTCTTTTTAAATTCTCGTATTCGCTTTAACCCGACTCACTGTTCATTGTTGGTCATACGACCTCGCTCGGAACACGTTTAAAATGCTCAATCTCTGACGCTTGTCCTGGTCAGCGGCTCTAGATCCATGCGGACACTCAGCAGCAGGACCGTCAGGGCGGAGGAGCGCCTCAATTCCCCAGCATCGCACTGGCGAAGAGGTCGCCCCTCAAAAGCCCCATGGCTAGGAGCCTTTTGCCAAGGCTCAGGGGGAGGCGACCCATCACACACACCCCTATCCACTGGTGCTCAGATCACATCCCCACAGAAGATACCCCTTCAGAACACTTTGCAACTCAGCAGCTCCAACTGACTGAGACTTTAAAAATTATGGAGCAAACGGCTGAGAAGGTGAAGGAAATGGACACCAACACTAAAAAAGTCAAGAAAAAGGTGCAAAAGCTGGAAAAGAAACAAGCTTCAGAAGAATCACAACTTTTACAGCTGCAAATGGAGAAAGCAAATTTGGTCCCAGTTTCAAGGGGGTTCCAGAATTAAAAGGCGAGAATCTAAAGCAACTTTTGAGTGAAGCATTAGCCCCAGTTACAGATTTGAAAGTGGAATATCTTGTAAGCGAAATGGATGTGGTCTATAGGTCCTATTCCGTGTACATCAAGAAGAAGAATCTGCCTGGGGAAATAGTGGTCAGATTCTCAAAGAGGCATGTGAGAGATTCTATCCTGAAAGCAACTACAGGAACACCCTTGAAAATCGGGGCCATCATCAGGATTCTAAAAGATATCCCATTTTAAATAAGGCAAAAGAGAAAGAAATATAAAGACTTAATCCTTTTTCTACAAACAAACAGCATTGCCTACAGATGGTTAATTCCAGAAGGTATCATTTTCAAAATACACAATAAAAAAGAAAAGATTGACTCTGTTTTTAAAGCACATGAGTTCCTGAGCTTGCAACTGGGAGAGACAGCCAAGGTCGAGAAGGAAGAAGATGACAGCAAATCCAGTGGCGAATTGGACTCGGTGTCTTCCAACGAGGACTCTCTTTCCAATAAGGGGGCGGCTGCCTCCAAAAGTGCATATAAATTGAGGATTAGAAAAGACAAGACAAAATGAAGGCTGAAGGACTCTGAATTGTGCCTTAAAACTTTAGTTTTATTATGGGATGCTCTGGGGGTTCTCTTAAACAGTTAAATCAATGGATAAAAAGATAAATAACGTAGCATAAATGACTATGTTCAAAGTAATACTAGCTATTTAAGATTAACATTTATATAAGCTGTTGTTATGATCTCTTATACTTGGGGTTTTAGTTATTAGTGGTTTTCTTTCCTTTCTCCCTAGATGTAGTTACCCCTTCCAAATTTTTCGTTGTAGTTTGTAGTCTATTAAAAATGCAATAAAAAGTTTTTTGGATGGGTGGCCAAAAAAAAAAAGAGGTCTCTTATGCAAGGAGGAAACTGGCAAAAATCACCCTTTGCGCCTGTGGAAATTTTAGCTGGGATTTAAGCTAATTTTAGCTAGGATTCAAGTAATTACTGTCTAGCTCCTATGCTTCCCAACCCACCCCTCAAAGTTCCCCTCCTTTAAACATGATATTTATGGCATCAGTTCCATGATAATTAAAGGGGTGCATCTAATCTTATAAATAACATAGTTGGGAAATGGAATATACACATTCCATTGGGAGCTGGGAACTCTTAAGAGCCACTAGTTAATCTCTTTTCTCATTGGTAATATTGGCCTCTTCATGCATGTACTTTAACTTTTATGGTACCACACTGCAGGACAGTGGTCCCCAAATGGGACAGTGGGATTACCTAGGGGAGTGCCATGTGGCAAGGGGGTGACAGGGAGGTGCTGGAGGTGGGACCCTTTGACCACATTGTTCATTTATTTAGGCTAGAGCCTAGATGCTGGCAAATGGCACTCCAAGTTTCTGCCTCTGCATAGTGCTGAAATGTGGTGAAAACCATCAGAATTTGTAGTAAATACACCATCAGAGCTCTAGTCAAACTAGCACACTGTATTTTGAGACTGTCATCACTGTGTGATAATAGTACTAGGTGTGATATTTATTTTGCTGTGTTCCTGTGTTCTCAGTTACAGAACCTATTGATTATAAAGTGTGCTTTCTAGTTATATATGTAATTTTTGTCGCAGCCCACCCAATATTAATATTTCTAGGTTATATAAGGGTAACTCTGTGGGTTTGACCCTCTATTGAGATAGCCAGTTTGGTGTTGTCGTTAAGAGTGTGGACTCTAATCTGGGAGAACTGGGTTTGAGTCCTCATTCCTCTACATGCAGCTGCTGGTGTGACCTTGGGTCAGTTACAAGTTCTTTCAGAGCTGTTCTCTCAAGGGCAGTTCTTGAAAGAGCTCTCTCAGCCCCACCTACATCACAGGGTGTCTGTTGTGGGGAGGGGAAGGGAAAGGAGATTGTAAACCACTCTGAGACTCTGAGTGAAGGGCAGAGTATAAATCCAATCTCTTCTTCGCTTCTATTGGAGTTTGGGAGAAATGGTATTTCGCCTTAGGAGAGTTCTGAGGGAAAAGAGAGAATTCTGAGGAGAAGAAAGAAGATAGAAGCCATCTGGGCCCAAGGGCAGAGAACCTGAGAAAGAACCTCAAGAGAGCTGCAGCCAGTGGAGATTTGCAGGCAACACAAGCCTGAAGAACACCAGGACAGCCGGCCAAGCCATGGCAGATAGAGTATGAAAGACCTGCTGAAGGCATCAGAGAGATATAAAAAGATTTTTTTGGTTCCAACCGTAGGTTGTGTTTCCTAAATTTGAGTTTTGTATATGTGTGTCCTGTTTGGGATGCCAGCCTCCAGGTGGGAACTGGGGATCTGTTGGAACTATAGCTCATCTCCAGATGACAGCGATAAACTCTCCTGGAGAAAATGGATGCTTTGGAGGGTGGACTCTATGACATTGTACCCCACTGAGGTCCCTGTCTTCCTCAGGCTCCACCCTCAAATCTCCAGGAGTTTCCCAGCCTGGAGCTGGCCACCCTACCCCCCATCCCCTGCCAGTAACCAGGAGGGACCTGGTAACCCTAGTTTCTGCTTTGATTCCCCATCCCTCTTTGTTGAATTAAACCCTATTTCTATTTTAAGTTCTACTTGTGTATGGTTATAGGTCATTGGAGGGTCTGGGAGTTGTGTTTGAATTTTTCTTCTTCTTTTTTGCCTACTGGACATCCATCCTGTTAGGAAGTGGAGGCCAGTGGACTGGAGGCACGGCTGCTTTCTTTTTGTCGCCTGCCCCCTTCCACTAACAGACCTAGGTCCCATAAGTTCTTCCCTCAGATGGGGTTGGTGGGAGAAACGGGGGTTACATAAGGATTTAAAATTTCTCAACAACTGTTTTCAAAAAGGAAAAAAATATTTTAAGGGGAAATTTAGGTGGTAGAAGGAAAAAAATGGGTAATTGAGGCTAGATTTAGGGTATAAATAATAATATTTTCTGGTAATAAGAGGAAAATTTGGTAAATAAATATAAATACTGGGGGGAAGTGGGTATGTTTTTGGCAGAAAATAAAAAAAACTGGGAAACCTTTATAAAGAAAATAGAACACATTGCCTTTAATCAGAAGTGTAGCAATATAATAAAAGAAAAACAGTAACAGTATTGAAAGGATACAAAATTAAAATAATCTTCTTTATTCCTTTAAGTTCAAGCTATTATTTTTCTTAATTTTTTTCAATCTTCTAGGACCTTTTACTTTCCCACAAATAACAGTAAGATACCTTTGGTTTTAAATGTTCATAATGTGTGGATACACTTTTTGCCTTCAGCAAAATTCTCACAACTGCATATTACATCAAAACAACTGTCTTATTGCTATTATAGCATATTTCTTTACTAAGACCTTCATTTTGAGAAAATTCCCAGATACATTTTTTAACTCTACAAGGGTATGAAAAGCTCATCAGAACTATTTGCAAATTTCAATGAAATGAATTTACAGTTGCAAGCAAAAGAGGCCAATCTTATTTTAAGGCCAAATCTGTCATCTCTACATTTATTTCAAAGTGAACTCTATTCAAACACAATATAAGCCATCATGAGCTAGACCAGTTTTCAAGCCTGTCTGAGCTATAAGAAAAAGGTGGAACACAAGATGATGATTTGCAAATATTTTGTGACCATTTGGATATGCTACATGAACATATGTCTGAGCAATCTGAGGATCTTTAGATGAAAATTCCAGATTTGGTGATAAATCCATTCTCTGAAACTGAGGAGGCTGGGGTAGTAGAGAAAGAACTGAGTGAGCTACAAAATTATGTCAAGCTGAAGCCAAAGTTTAAGAAATCCTACCAAGAGTTTTGGTTACAGAAGGAAATTTCTGATCACTATCCAGCACTATGGACAGTGGTTAAGAAGCTCTTTGTTGCTTTTGTGGCATCACATGTGGTGGAACGTGGTTTTAGTGTAGTCATCCCACTTCTCTCCAAGCAAAGAAATCAGCTCCAGATTACTGAACATGGTGATTTACAATTCCTTCTGAGTGACTTTAAACCAGACACTGGGAAATTGGTATTAAGCCCATCCATCACATTAAGAACTTAGTGAAGTAGTTACTAAATGTTATCTAAGATTCTTGCTAAATAACTATCAGACTCTGAAAAGCTGGTATCACTGGATAAATTGCAATTAATTCTGGTGGACAGCTGTGTTGGTCTGAAAAAGCAGAACAAAGTTTGATTTCAGTGGCACCTTTAAGACCAACAAAGTTTTATTCAAGGTATGAGCTTTCGTGTGCACGCACACTTTCTTGGATACATTAAAATGGAAGGTAATAGTTCATTGATATATACAGATATATACAGAGGGTGAACAGTAAATTAGCATACAACATAATGAGAAAGCAAGCTGTTCCCCACCACTCAGCTGTTTTCCAGGCTTCCTGCAAACCCTGATTAAAGCGACTGCGGTCCCTTTCAATGGAATTTGTAGGGCCACGAACCATACGAACCAGTTCGGTTCATAAACAAGCCTCCCCCTTTGGTTTGGTTTAGGGTTCGCTTCATGGTTGAACCACGAACTGAACCACATTTTCCCAGTTCGTGCCCATCCCTAGTCTTCAGCAGATCTACTCCGAATCAAGACTCATGTTATGCAATGGGCTTTTTTCCCTAGTAAAATGTCCCTTGGTACTCCTGCCTTTAAAACAGTGGTTTCACTGCCATCCCATCAGTTGTTGTGAAAAAATCAAGTTCACATTCTGGTTAATAACAATCAATTGAGTCTCAACTGATGGTTAGCAGATTAGCTGGTTTTTCTACTGTGTTAACAGCTGGAGATTTTAACTAATAAACAGGTCATTAACTTCTGCTCATAGCCTGGTAGAGATCATTTATCATTTTGGAAACAGACTATGTCTTTTAAAAGATGTTCTGGGTAAGCAAACACAACACTGCACCTCTTAATATCACTTAGGTTATCAGGTATCACAAAATTAAGCTACCTATGCCCTCCAGATGAGCAAGGTTGTTAGCTGGCCAGGAAAAAAATACCCATACTTTTAAAAGCAGCTCAATGAATGGAAATTGGAAGTTTAAGCCTTTCATGGCAGGGAGGTAAATACTATCAATTGGTAAACAATTTCCCATTATGACTCTGCTAAAGGAACAGGACATTTTCTCTCTCTATGCCAACTGGCAACCTTATTTGTGGCTACATTTATTTTTGTTTTTATCACTGATTTTTCATGATAAGATGGATAACTAGGAAGCACATGCTTAGTATTAAAGATATAGGAAGAGAAAGGTAAAGGTTTCCCTTGCTCGAAAGCCAGTCGAATCCGACTCTAGGGTTGCGGTGCTCATCTCCGTTTCAAAGCCGAAGAGCCAGCGCTGTCCAAAGACGTTTCTGTGGTCATGTGGCCGGCATGACTAAACACCAAGGTGCACGGAACGCTGTTACCTTCCCACCGAAGTGGTCCCTATTTATCTACTTGCAATTTCTTGCTTTTGAACTGCTAGGTTGGCAGGAGCTGGAACTAGAGACGGGAGCTCACTCCGTCATGCGGCACCCGGGTCTCGAACTGCTGAACTACTGACCTTCCACAGCCTGCAGTTCAGCGTCTTAACCACTTGAGCCACCGCAGCTCCTAGGAAGAGAAAAGAAGAAAACAAAGTCCCTGGATAGGGTTTTTATAATCTCAGGGTGAAGAGACATGTTACGATGTCTGGTGAGTCACGTCTAGGTTTCCTGGACCCAACTTACTTTCTCTGCAGTTACACAGGAGCTGCAGGAAATGTCATTTTTAAAATTTGTTGGGGTCTGATTCAGCTCAGGACCGAGCATTGGGGGAAGAGGGGCTCCTGCCTCCATCCTGCACCATTTTCTCATGGAGTTACCTGCTTCGTTTTGGAACTGCCTTCAGGGTCTTGATCAAGGATGCTCAAACCCACAATTGTAGCAGTACAATCCTAAGGGGAGATACACTCTTCTACGCCCATTGACTTCCATGACTTTAGAAGGGTGTAACTCTGCTTAGGATGACTGTATAGACCTGTCAATAATTCAGTGCAGGAAAATCAGAGAGCAAAACATCTTCATATGTATGCTTTCTTATGACCATTCTTAACCACCATGGTTACATAACAGTCCTCATTGTAACCAGCATAGGAGCACATATTTAAATCTAGGTTCTCACCCACCCCGTGTTTATTGTTATAGAGTCCAAGAATGACTAATACAATACACTTTAAGCACTTTACATGGGGCTTTCCATTAACAATCTTTGCAGAGCATAGCAGCCAGATGGGAATGGGGTATCCAGAACATCTGTTAACGGGTCTGAAGTTCTGCCAATTATAGCCAATAAAACCCCAAACAGCTTTGGACCCTGTTTACCTTTGGGAATGCCTCTCTGTGTATTAACCTGTGAGACTCTTCTTGTCAGCTGGGGACTGCTTATTAAAAAAATCCATCTGGTAGGCCAAGTTTGATCAGTTAAGGCCTTCTCAATAGTAGCTCCCTCTGTGCGGAATTCATTGCCTAAAAGCCATTGTATGCAACTTGATCTACAAATGGAGGATTATGAAGTGGTATAATCTTGAGTGGACTGCACCATTTCAGACCACATTGCAGAATTCTGTTTTTAACACTCCTTCAAAATATTTCTGCAAACAGTCGAATGAGCACAACAAGAAAAGGATGAGGTAGAAATCTTTCTCCCCTATGTGTTCCTTTTTTTTTATTTCCAGGGAGGTTTATGTGATAAATGATTGATTTAATGCATTGATTTATTTAAAATATTTACACACTTGCCTTTCTCCTGACCAAGGCAGGACCCAAGGCAGGATAACAGTAAAATAAATTACATAATTTAAAACATTAACAGTGCAATGGGGGGGGCGGAATTGGCACAGGGAGCTGACTGACCCTTACGCCGCCATAACTTGGAGTTACACAAGTGAAAGGGCTTTTTACACCGGTGCAGAGCACAAGTGGTGCTTTGCCAGTGCCCAACAGTACATCACCACACCCTTTGCATATGTTCCCTTTGGCCCAGGTTCAGACTGTCCCAGAAGCTCTTTGTTGTAGTTCTGTTTTATAGCCTCACCAGAATGCCAGAAGAGTAGGATCCTTCCTATCCTCTTCCAGGAAGCTGTTTCACAGATATGAAGCAGCAGGGCTTTTTTTGTAGAAAAAGCCCAGCAGGAACTCATTAGCATATTAGGCCATACCCAACAGCAGAAACACATTAGCATATTAGGCCACACCCCGACAGCACCACTCATTAGCATATTAGGCCACACCCCACATGTTACCAGAAGTGTGGTCATCCAACCACACCCACCTTTTGCTTCTTATTCTGTTTACTTTGTTGTCAAAACCCTGGGCTTTTTTTGTAGCAGGAATTCCTTTGCATGTTAGGCCACACACCCCTAATGTAGCCAATCCTAATGAGTGTCTGCTGTTGGGTGTGGCCTATTATGCTAATGAGTTCCTGCTGGGCGTGGCCAACTCAGGAGCCAGCCGGAACTCCGTTCCTGTGCGTTCCTGCCCAAAAATAGCCCTGTAGGAGCAGTAACATAAAAAGCTCAAGCTGGGGCTGTTACAGGCTAGCCAACAACTTGGACGGGGGGGAAATGCCCCGTCCCCTTAGCAGACGCTTAATTTGCTAGGTTGTGTAATTTACCTCCAGGCTATGAAAAACGTCAGTTGTCCATTTCCACACAGTAAGCCTCCATTAAAGGGGCAGGGCATTTTTTCCTCCAAGTCATTGGGAAGAATGGGAAGAATGAGAATCTCCTGAATGGAAGACGCAAGGGGAAGTACTTCAGGTTTTAGGCTCCACATCATGAACAGTTGGGAGATGACACTGCATAAAGTGCTCTCAGTGATTCTGGGGCCCTGAGAAAAAATATAGGGTAACTGCTACCCCCCACCAGGCCCCTGCCACACTAGGTTTGCCGACTTCCAGGTAGTGACTAGATATTCTCCTGCTGTTACAACTGATCTCCAGGCAACAGAGATCAGTTCACCCAGAGAAAATGGCCACTTTGGAAGGTAGACTCTGTGGCATTATATCCCATTGAAGTCCCTCCCCTCCCCAAATCCCACCCTCCTCAGGCTCCACCCCTAAGATCCCCATGTATTTCCCAACCCAGAGTTGGCAACCCTATGCCATACCGACCTCCCACCACCGGGGTCCAGAGGTGGCCTTTGTCCAGTGTGAGGCAAGTGAAACACTGCTGGAAGCCAACTGAACAGATGGAGTAGATGCAAGTGGCTGCTGCCACTGAACTGGCTCCCCCCTTTTGTCAGAGGGGCAGGGCTGTGGGTGGTAGCCCCCCCCCCCAGCATGGGGTCCAGAGTAGCTGCTTCTGTTGGCTGTTAGTTAAAACCCTCTCTGACCATCCATAAGTGATATTACTAACTCAGTATTTCCACCACACCATTGAGGTCGGAAATTAGGCCTGCAGCCCAATTTAAACATGGGAACAGAAGAACTTACCCTTGCTATGTTGCACACCCTCAACATTTCATGTAAACAGGGCCGCTGTGCTTGCAATCCTGTTACATGTGCAAAGTCAGCACTTCAGCACCATGCTTATCTGGGGTTCAGATATATGGTGGGCTAAAACGGCATGCCCAGGCTCTGAGGGCACATGCAATATTCCATAAGTAAGTGTTTCTGTCCTGGCAGCATTGAAATCAGGCCAGCATGATGCAAAGGCAAACCAGCAGTCTTTTGTGCTACAGCTGAGAATTAGACCACCTCAGTCTGTCACCTCAATCTGCACCCTGTTAAACCAGCTCTTAGACGCCACACGTCTCTGAGGCATCTCCCAAACAGCAGCCTCGATGCCGCAACTGAATGTCAGTGATCAGACTTAACTGGCAAGTCATTTTGTCTGTGCTCAACATTTTCAAAACAGATAGAAGAACACAGTTTAGATTTTGTGTTCAAAAGACTGCTATGAAAAGTCAAGTTTACCTTAAACTGGCATCATGGATACAACTTGACTTGCCGGGACAAAACAAACAAAGCATTTGCATGCTTGCTGTTAAAGCGCTTCTGTTTAATTGTTTCGGGAAGAAACCTTTTTTTTTATTTCTAGACTCACTCTGCAGAGAGATATTTGGCTCTCATGGCATATAATTTGCTTGGAGATCAGCCAAGTGACTGGCTCTCCCAGGCTACTTGGTGTTCCATATATGAGGAATCTGGAACTTCATATGTTTGCACACACTAAAGGCTTGTTTCGGTGTTTCAAGGGAATTGTAAGAGACAAACCTTCCCTTGGACACAATTGGTTAAGATTAGTGACTTCTCAATTGTTACAAGATGCAGCTACAGCTCCAGGTCCCTTTTCTCCCCTCCCTTATTTATTGTATTTAAACCATTTAACCCTGCCTTTCCAAAAGCTCACTGTGGCCTATAAGGTAACATTAAAAACAAGATTTTTTTTAAAACCTGCAATAAAATGCCTACATTACTTACTGAAATGATATTACTCATTTAACCTATAGGTTTTGAGTAGTGCCACAATAGAATCTGCATAAACCAGGCTAAACTGTCATCTTAAAATCATTTCCTACTTGCTATAACATACGGGGAGAAATTGCAGCAGTCAAAGCAACCTCCAAATCCACCCTTGCCAAAGGTTTCCCCAATTTTTCTCCCACCAATGCACCTGCTACCCTATCTAGGGGTGGAATAATCCACAAACCTCTCACATTTGGGGAAAAAGGGACATTCCAGGAAACAATGTTCAATTGTGTCAATTTTCCCAGTAGCACATGAGCACAGCCTCTCTAAATAGGGCAACCTTCTTATAATGACCATTAATTACTTGTGATGGTATAGAATTCAACCGAGCAAGCATAAAAACTCTCCTGTATCAGGGCACAGTCCACTACTTATTGTACAGTAGAAGATTTCAGGGACAGGACAATCCTAAGTAAGTGGGATAGCAAACTCTACCTGCTCTAATATGAGAGCTTAGAAGATCCAAATCATATAAACGTTTCATGGGTTACCTTTCTAGGGCTGTGGTCACACGGGGAGGTAATTCCGCTTTGTTCCCGCTTTAATTTAATTGGGAACATTTTTCTTCAGGTTGGGCTGATTAAATGCAGCCGGCCCCTCTCTTCCACCACCCGCTCGCCTGCCAGCTCCTAAGGAAAATCGCCATGCATTACCCGTGGGGTTTTTTTTAAAAAAAGCTTCCGGTTTGAGAGCTTGAGCAAGCATGCGCTTAATAAATTCATTATTAAACATTATTTTATGTTCATTTCTCTGTTTAAAGATAATATGACAGGGGCAGGAAAAGGAAGACCAGCTGAGAGAGCTGCTTCCCTCTAGGCGATCCTGTCAGCCATGGGGCAGGCTCGAGCGGCTGCTGTTATCTTTAAACAGAGAAATGGACATAAAAATAACATTTAATAATGGATTTATTAAGCACATATTTGCCCAAGCACTCAAACCGGAAGCTTTTTATAAAAAACAAAACCTCAAAGAGCGGTCAGACAGCCCTAATCGCAATCATTGCGAAAGATGGCTGTCCAGATGGGCGAAATTGCGCATTCCAAGTGCAAGTGCCAGGAAAATACTTGATTTTCCCGGGGGCAGGAAAACCCGTGAGCATTGCGGGAGTGAGCACGCTTTGGCGTGGGAGGCGGATCTGCCTGTCTGATCAGTAAACTTAAATGTGGGAGGGAACAGCGGCGAACCCCGATCAAAAGGACCATGTGACCGCACCCTAGCTCTCTCCAAGCCCATCAACTCTAATTCCAGAATGTGAATTACCAAAATAGAGAACATAGTTTCTATCAGTTGTTTCCAAGAGCTTATGTAAGAGTCCTTTCAAAGTGCCTACATTTAGGGGAGGAAAGGTGGTCAGGTGCCCTTCCTTTGCTAACATCTGCCCTCCTCACTTGCAAGATGCCTTTTTACTATTTGTGGGGGGAGCATCTGGAGCTGCTGCTGGAGGTGAGAGGCAGAGAAGTCCCACACTGCTGGTGTAAATCCTTCTATCAGCAGAATTATCTGGTGGGATCCAGCTTTCTGTCTCCAGCCACTTTTATCCAAAGTTCTAAAACTGTCTCCCACAATGGCCAAACCAAAACAGTCATAGTAAAATTTTGCTTCCTATACTACCTCAGGACGTTTTTTTTTAAAAAACGGTACAGCTAGGCTGTGTACTCTTGCAGAGAGTTTCTTTAAAAAGTAATTACAGCATCGTCTCCCAAATACCAGGAGAAATATCTATAATCTATTTTTCAGAACAAGTACTTGAGGGGTTTCCAGTGGCGGGAAACTAAAGCTCGTAAATTCTCTCTCAGTTCCCGTTTAATAGTTTCCTGTTCCCGAGGCAAGAGAGACAGTTGTCTCCTAAAGTGGCTGTAGTGTGTTCATAAATTGCAACAGGACCATTTCCTTGGAAATCCATTTCTAATCCAATAAAAAGGAAAACGTAATGGAATTAACTGCTTGGAAACGTCACTGGGGTAGCACATACGTTAATCAACTGAAAGCAAGTGTGTTATGGCACCATCCAAAGTGGACTTATGCCCTGCTAAGTCTGTGGAAATCAATGAGCTTAGAAGAGTGTAGCTCTTCTTAGGATAACATAGCAAATGTATTTAAAAAACACACTGGGAAGCAAAAGAATGAATTAAGGGCAATAACACTAATAATATAACAGCTCACATTGACCAATTCCATGATATTTTCTTTATTTAGAAGGCAGTCATGCTTTAACTTAGGAGCTGAGGCATACACCTTCTTGGATGTCAGGCCAGCTGTCTGGTAGGGCTATGTGAATGCCCAGTGTTTGGGGGAAAGGCTGATACTACTCAGCTATAGGAGGACTTGCCAATCTATATAATAAATAATTCTGTGCCCTGTGGTTGCAAAGGAGTTTACAATCTCCTTCCTCTCCCCACAACAGATACCCTGTGAGGTAGGTGATACTAAGAGAGCTCTGAGAGAACTGCTTTTGAAAGAACAGCTCTGAGAGAGCTATGGCTGACCCAAGGTCACCCAACTGGCTGCATGTGGAGGAGTGGGGAATCAAACCTGATTCTCCAGATTAGAATCCACTGCTCTTAACCACTACACCACAGTGGGCTATAATGCCATGAGGTTCATCCTCCAAAGTAGCCATTTTAATCAGGGGAACAAATGTCTGTAATCTGGAGACCAGTTTTAACTCCTGGAGATGTCAAAACCCCACTTTAGCAACTCTACTTAGATTGCCCTACAGTCTTCAGAGGGTAAACTATTAGAGCCAAGTGAATCTGAGACTGGTTGAGACCAAGATGAGAGACTGCAAGCTGCACATACACTTTAGAGTAGAGAGAGACGGAGATGTGATTCTGTATTTTGGAGAGTGTGCTTTTGTATAGTAATTGTACAGGACACACTGATTGAAAATAAAGGACAAGGATGGCTTTGAAATTTGCTTTCTCTTGAAAAATTGATCTGGTTGTCAGAACGTTTTAAAGTATTTACAAATATTTTTCAGTCCCCCCCTTTAAAAAAAACAAAACTTATTTTTCACCATCTGTGGCCACAATGTTTTAAAAATAAAATTTAGAACATTTATTTCATAAACAGGCCTATTAATTTGTGAAAAGTTCCTCCAAAGCAACAGTTTACGAGCAGAGGTTTAAAATTTATTTGTTCGTTTCCTTGCTTGTTTTACTTACTTTATTAAGAGTTTACATTTGGCTGAGACTCCAGGTGGACTACAAGCTTTAAAAACAATGCAATGAAACAATATAAAATATGCACTATACCATGCAATAAGAATGGATTAAAAATTAGAAAACAATTGTAAGCTACTATAAAGAGTGTGCTAAGTAAGAGTTTACATTTGGCTGAGACTCCAGGTGGACTACAAGCTTTAAAAACAATGCAATGAAACAATATAAAATATGCACTATACCATGCAATAAGAATGGATTAAAAATTAGAAAACAATTGTAAGCTACTATAAAGAGTGTGCTAAAACTTCCCTGACTTTTTTTTTTGCTAGCGTTAAAAGTGCAACCTTATTCCCTTTATAAGAGTGCTCCCCTGAACAATTCCATTTAAATGCAGCCCTGTTCCCATTATTAAACTGCCTTCCTGAACAATTCCATTTTACATTGCTGAATGGTAAGAGTGTGGGAGACTTCCGGACCTCATCAGATGGACTGCTCCACCAGGTGGGAATGCAACAGAGACTGTTTGGGTACAGGCAGCTGCTGATCTTTGCAGGGTAACACCTTCAGAAGCCTTTCTTCAGATGAGTGAAGCTGCCTCAGCACAGCCTACCAAAAGAGGTAATCCTGTGGGCCCTAGGTCATGAGGACTTCTAGAAGTATTATTCCATAGGGCTAGCCATGTTAGTCTGGCATAACAAAACGGAACAGAAATCCAGTGGCACCTTAAAGAATAACAGTATTCTGGATGTTCATGGCAGCTCTTCAGTTCACGAACATTGCTTAGCGAATTACAAACTGACCAAAATTTATGACAAACTTTTGTTCATGAGCCAGTTCATGCCCATCCCTACATTTCACTGAGCAATGCAGGTTGGCTGTGCAATAAGAGAAGAAAATGCCCAAATGTGGCCCAAATGTGCAGGCTTGTCCTCTGTAGGAAGGCACACATTTTCACATGGCTCAGAGCTGGTCTGTTCTTCCGTTTGCTCCAAAGACATCGGGGGGGGGAATAAAACTGAAACACGCACTCGTTTTGTCTAGTTGTTTAAATAAGGCCTCTGTGGCTGTCAGTCTGGATTTGTTCTGTTTTTCTGATTAGCTGTCCATCCCGAATTTCCAGAGTGAATGAATAGCTGACTATTTTCTCAAGAGAATCAGTCACAGCAAATTCTCAGAGGCTCACTTTAGAAATTACTATGATCACCGTGTATCTATATAAATGCTTTCCAGGGTAAACAGCAGCTTCTCTTAAGGGCATAATTCTCATCTTTGCCGATGATTAAAGTTTAAGATTCTGGCACCTTAACAACTGACCTTGATGAATGTTTTCAGTGGCCTGTCACAGGGCTGAAAGAGCATTGGACACAAAGCAATTATTTAGTGATGGCCATCAGGAGGA
>NW_015169201.1:138839-145914 GCF_001447785.1 Gekko japonicus
GCTCTGAGAGAGCTATGGCTGACCCAAGGTCACCCAACTGGCTGCATGTGGAGGAGTGGGGAATCAAACCTGATTCTCCAGATTAAAATCCACTGTTCTTAACCACTACACCACAGTGGGCTATAATGCCATGAGGTTCATCCTCCAAAGTAGCCATTTTAATCAGGGGAACAAATGTCTGTAATCTGGAGATCAGTTTTATCAGCCCCACTTTGACAACTCTACTTAGATTGCCCTACAGTCTTCAGAGGGTAAACTATTAGAGCCAAGTGAATCTGAGACTGGTTGAGACCAAGATGAGAGACTGCAAGCTGCACATACACTTTAGAGAGAGACAGAGATGTGATTCTGTATTTTGGAGAGTGTGCTTTTGTATAGTAATTGTACAGGACACACTGATTGAAAATAAAGGACAAGGATGGCTTTGAAATTTGCTTTCTCTTGAAAAATTGATCTGGTTGTCAGAACTTTTTAAAGTATTTACAAATATTTTTCAGTCCCCCCCTTTAAAAAAAACAAAACTTATTTTTCACCATCTGTGGCCACAATGTTTTAAAAATAAAATTTAGAACATTTATTTCATAAACAGTCCTATTAATTTGTGGAAAGTTCCTCCAAAGCAACAGTTTACGAGCAGAGGTTTAAAATTTATTTGTTCGTTTCCTTGCTTGTTTTACTTACTTTATTAAGAGTTTACATTTGGCTGAGACTCCAGGTGGACTACAAGCTTTAAAAACAATGCAATGAAACAATATAAAATATGCACTATACCATGCAATAAGAATGGATTAAAAATTAGAAAACAATTGTAAGCTACTATAAAGAGTGTGCTAAAACTTCCCTGACTTTTTTTTTTGCTAGCGTTAAAAGTGCAACCTTATTCCCTTTATAAGAGTGCTCCCCTGAACAATTCCATTTAAATGCAGCCCTGTTCCCATTATTAAACTGCCTTCCTGAACAATTCCATTTTACATTGCTGAATGGTAAGAGTGTGGGAGACTTCCGGACCTCATCAGATGGACTGCTCCACCAGGTGGGAATGCAACAGAGACTGTTTGGGTACAGGCAGCTGCTGATCTTTGCAGGGTAACACCTTCAGAAGCCTTTCTTCAGATGAGTGAAGCTGCCTCAGCACAGCCTACCAAAAGAGGTAATCCTGTGGGCCCTAGGTCATGAGGACTTCTAGAAGTATTATTCCATAGGGCTAGCCATGTTAGTCTGGCATAACAAAACGGAACAGAAATCCAGTGGCACCTTAAAGAATAACAGTATTCTGGATGTTCATGGCAGCTCTTCAGTTCACGAACATTGCTTAGCGAATTACAAACTGACCAACATTTATGACAAACTTTTGTTCACGAGCCAGTTCATGCCCATCCCTACATTTCACTGAGCAATGCAGGTTGGCTGTGCAATAAGAGAAGAAAATGCCCAAATGTGGCCCAAATGTGCAGGCTTGTCCTCTGTAGGAAGGCACACATTTTCACATGGCTCAGAGCTGGTCTGTTCTTCCGTTTGCTCCAAAGACATCGGGGGGGGGAATAAAACTGAAACACGCACTCGTTTTGTCTAGTTGTTTAAATAAGGCCTCTGTGGCTGTCAGTCTGGATTTGTTCTGTTTTTCTGATTAGCTGTCCATCCCGAATTTCCAGAGTGAATGAATAGCTGACTATTTTCTCAAGAGAATCAGTCACAGCAAATTCTCAGAGGCTCACTTTAGAAATTACTATGATCACCGTGTATCTATATAAATGCTTTCCAGGGTAAACAGCAGCTTCTCTTAAGGGCATAATTCTCATCTTTGCCGATGATTAAAGTTTAAGATTCTGGCACCTTAACAACTGACCTTGATGAATGTTTTCAGTGGCCTGTCACAGGGCTGAAAGAGCATTGGACACAAAGCAATTATTTAGTGATGGCCATCAGGAGGAATATTCGCCGAAAGAAAGAGCCAGTGCAAAAAAATGTAATCATAAAGTCAAATTTTGATTTACATGTGTCTACCGTTCTGCACTGTAAGTTTCCCTTTTCAATTTCCGTCAGCTGGAAATGCACCAAAGTTAAAATTTAAGACTTCACAGTAAAATGGTCTCTTGGCAAGGTTATCATGTAAAAGATGAAGGCCTGGAGTTTAATGTCAAATCAAATCAGAGCATATTTAACATTGAATTTGTTATAAAGGCTATTCGTAGTTTGCCACTAAACTTGTTTCCTTGCTTAAAGAGCCAACATTTCTTAGTGCCATTTTCCAAGAGCCCTTGACTTCCCCAGGTCATCGTTTATAGAACAATAGAATCACAGAGTTGGATGGGGCCATACAGGCCATCTAGTCCAACCCCCTGCTCAATGCAGGATCAGCCTAGAGCATCCCTGACAAGTGGTTGTCCAGACGCTGCTTAAAGACTGCCAGGGAAGGGGAGCTCACCACCTCCCTATGCAGCCAATTCCACTGTTGCACATTCAGTGGCATAGTCCTGTCAAAGTTAAGCGCTTTTCACCTGCATTAAACACATGAAGCTGCTCCCTATGGAGTCAGACCCTTGATCTATAAAGGTATGTATTGTCTGCTCTGACTGGTAGCAGCTCTTGAAAGCCTCTCAAAACCAGAGGATTTTCACATCAGCTACTACCTGATGCTTTTAACTGGAGGTGAGTAGTGCTGAACCAGAGACCTTCTGCATGGCAAGCAGATGCTCTACCGCTGAGCCATTACTCCACTTGACTTCATAGAAAGATAGTTAATATCGCACATTGTTAACTATCTTGCAGTGAAGTCAAGTGGAGTATTGGTTCACCAGTGGAGCCTCTGCTTGCCATGCAGAAGATCCCTGGCATGTGACTTGTGCTTAAGTTTGTTTGGACCGTGCCCCTGATAAACAGCCTTCTCTGGAAACAAATGCCAAGCAGGAGAAAAATGACCTGGGGGGAGGGAGCTGGAGGGGAGAGTTGTAGATGGAGAAGAGCAAGTGAACAGAGAATTCAGTATCCCCTCCTGCCTCTCTGCTTGGGCAGAAATAAAAGATTCACCTACAGCACAGCCTCTTGGTCTCTTTTCTTCATGCTGCTTGGTGACTGATGTGTTGCCTTTTGAAGCTACCACCCTTCAGCAGGGTGATGGTTTTTCATAAGAGTGTGAAGATTTAAAGACCCCAGTTCACCAAAGAAGTAACCAAGCGTCTATCAAATTGTACTCTGGGTAGTGTTCCTCAAAGGAATTGCTTTGTGTCCTTTTATATAATAAAGGGCCAGATGCTCACAAACAAGCACATCTGTTCATCCATCTTCCTGTGCTGCTTCACTAGCATGGGTACAACAGACATACAAAAGCAGAGAGAGATGGAAAGGTGATCAGTTGTGTTTGGGATAAGGGAATGTTGATCCTTTATCTGGGGCATCTCTTCAGCCTAGGAAGAGTGGAATTGTGTCAATCATGTAAGTGCACAGTTTAGATCAAGACGATGCAGAAAGGGTAGAGAGGATTTAATCCTTCCAGATCCACACAGCTTTGCCAATCTATACCAGCCCACCCATGCTGCTATTTAAAGGGGAAAAGACAGGCACCTGTCATTTCTCTGTCTCCTTTAACGGGTTATAACAACATACCATCACCTCATCTGTTTGGAACCTGAGATAATTTTAACTGCATATGACAGGGATTTACCTTTCTGCACGCAACATTTGAGCTTCACAACTGAGCTATGGTCCTCCCCTATGCAAGTTTTAAATACACTGGGTTTAGTCTCCAGTTTTTCCATTCTGTCCTCAGACACTGGAAAATCTAACCCAAGGATTCTCTCTGTGTGTGTGTGTGTGTGTGTGCTGAGAAAAGGTGAACAACATTGGACATTTTAAAAAGTTTCCATAGCCTCTGACTCTATAACAAATCTATGCCAGTTCCTTATATTCCACCCAATTTTCTTCTGTAATGACATTTTTTTTGCCTTGTATCATTGAATTGTCCTTTGCAACAGACCATCTCATTTATCAATCCCAGGCAATCAGTAAGGATTTAACACACTCCCGCTGTTGAATGGCCAAATGCAATGTAAGAATCTGACGTTTATTTGTATTTTACAGAACATTAAGATGGTATGAGAGATCAAGCCGCTTTCCCCTCTCCTATTCCTTTGCTTTTCATGCATGCACCAATTTGGACTTAGGTTGCAACCAGATGGCTCTGATTGTGGGGATCAAAAACATTGCTTCGATTCCTCCTGTCCATAAACTCAAACGTGCCATGGACTTTGGGCTCCACTGATTTCCCATTCATCCATGTTGTTATCTGTGTAGACTGATTTCTTGCCATAAGCATGGAGGTTTCCCAGAAGAAACAGATGTCTGACTTTCCATGGATACTTTCTGTATTCCTGTCTGCACCCAGGCTATCCAGAACTCTGAATCAAGAACAGGTTCATTTTGTAACCTCTATATGAGATGCCATTTTGAACTCTTGCCATTTGTATTTTTTGTCCTACATTTTCAAGTTTACCTTCATGGTCATAAGGAACAGAAACCTGCTTTTGTTTGAAGGAAAAATTCTCACAATTGAATTTTGCACCTGATATCATATTCTGAGTCGTCGTCCCCCCGTGCTCCAGCAGAATCATGCTATACACACAGCACTGAGCATGCTGTGAGGCACAGAATGGTAACAAATGAGATTCTGTAAGTGACACTTAAAGGGAAGGAGAGGTAACCAGTCAATACATAGTTCTTGGTGGACCAAAGGCAGGAGCAGCTGCAAAGTTTATGGGTGTTTTGATATAGCCTCCCATTTGCAATCAGTAATGGTATGATCCAGTTGAAAAAAGCTATGTATAAGCTTCTTTGGAAGGGATCACATCTTTCTTTCTGTCTGTCTGTCTATTATTTATTTGTTTTAATTTATATCCCACTTTTCCTCTTGGTTCAATTAGCATTAGAATTACCGTACTTGCACAGCTTGAGGATGCCCTGGAATCCAGCGCTACTTCAACCTGTCCAGGTCATAACAGTGACGAGGACTGCTTTTCGTCAGCATCTGTAGGAGTGCCAAGCAGCACCCCTTCCTGGAGAAGATGGATCTGGGCACAGTCCTTTTTGCCTTAGGAACCTCCAGATCTGATTACTGTAAGGCACTCAATGAGAAACTTCCATGGGTTCAAAATATAGTTCCTAGATTGCTAACAGGTGTATACCATATGGAGCACAATAACTCCTGTATTGCTTCATTTCTATTGGCTGCTTATTCAATGCCACTGGTCCAATTCACTGATTTTTAACCTTTAAATCCCCGAACTTAAAATCTTGCAATTGCACTGGGAACCACCTGGAGCTGAGGACCCCCCTTCCTCCACCTTGCTGAGGCAAGAACAAGGAGAGGAGGAAGCCACATTGCACTGCAACAGAAAAAAGAACCCCACCATGTAGGTCACATCTAGATCTCATGGGAACTTGGCAGCCTGTTTCTGGAAGGAAACATGTCCACCTGAAGGAAGAACAACAGTAAGAGCAGCAGTGGTGGGAAGACCTTAAAGGTATGTGAAACACCTCTTTACTAGCTGTGTAGCTAGCTGGCTAATTTGCCATATCTTTCGTTGATTCTGTAAGCAGTGTGAAGGTCATCCATGGTGGAAAGCTGGGGTAGCATTTTTTCGACAAACAATAAAAAGTTGGGCAGTGAGATACCTGAAGTACCACCACCTGCTAGGCAATGCCATCGTGGGAATCAGGTCAGCCTCAGAAACCTTGCTCTGTTTACTCTCCCCATATGAGTATCAACAGGTGGGCTCACAACGCTGTGTATTTTTAGCTGTGATGCCTAAGTGGTGGAATGCTGTCCTAAAAGAAGTCCACCTGGCCCCGTTGCTGCTTATATTCCAATAAGTAGCAACAATGCAATTAATTGTTTTGTTTTGTTTTTGGTAAGTATTTTGTGTGTGTGTGTATGTGTGCATGTGTACACATGCCTGGAAGTCATGTTTGACTACTGGTGACCCCTAGTGGGGCTTGGATGTTTCAGAGAGGGCGCAGGGCTCTTTTTATAGCAGGAACTCCTTTGCATATTAGGCCACACACCCCTAATGTAGCCAATCCTCCAAGAGCTTACAGAGCTCTTCTTACAGGAGCTACTGTAAGCTCTTGGAGGATTGGCTACATTAGGGGTGCGTTGCTTAATATGCAAATGAGTACCTGCTACAAAAAGAGCCCTGAGAGAGGCGGCGTACTACTGCCTGCCTCTGCGTGCCAGCCCTGGTATTCCTTAGTGGTCTCCCATCCAAGTACTTGCCAGGGTTGGCCCTGCTTAGCTTCCAAGATCTGGCAAGATCAGGCTTGCCTGGGCTATTCAGGTCAGGGCAATCTTTTAATTAATTTGATGGGCATTTGTACTGAGTGGGTAGCTGAGCTCTTGGGAGCTACGGTTATAGTTATGTTACAATGATATTCCAAACTGCTTTAATGTTTTTCATGATTTCAGATTGAGAGGCCATGGACACTATTTTTCATAACCTGAATGTAAATTGAATGGAAAGCACAGAATCATAGAATCAAAAAGTTGGAAGGGATCTCCAGGGTCATCTAGTCCAACCCCCTGCACAAATGCAGGCCTAGGCTGGGAGGGCAAGGTATAAGTCTAAATAAATAAATTCACAAATACCTCCCACTCCACACCGGCAGTGACCACTGTTCCACGCCCAGAAGCAAGTGTGGTGTGGTGGTTAGAGTGTGTCAGCCTTTGATCCAGGAGACCCGCATTTGAATTCAGACTCCATCATGGAAGCTTGCAGGGTGACCTTGGGCCAGTCATTGTTACTTAGCCTAACATACCTCACAAGGTTGTTGTCTTGAGGATTAAATGGAGGAGGAGAGAATGATATTGTAAACTGCTTTGGCTCCCTAGTGGGGAAGAAAATGGGGTATAAAAATGAATGCAGACATGTTTAAGCACATTCCATCTCAGTGGGAAAGAGATAAACAAGGTTGTTGTCTTGAGGATTAAATGGAGGAGGAGAGAATGATATTGTAAACTGCTTTGGCTCCCTAGTGGGGAAGAAAATGGGGTATAAAAATGAATGCAGACATGTTTAAGCACATT
>NW_015169201.1:146268-146407 GCF_001447785.1 Gekko japonicus
CGCATTCCTTCGAGACAGTAGGTCTTTGGGCTAATAACTGCAGCATGTCGTTTCCATAAAATTTACAAGGCTGCCTTTAAATTTTAGTAGTGGCGGGCCTGTAATAAATGCCAATGAGGTCCATCAAAATGAGCATTTT
>NW_015169201.1:150963-151182 GCF_001447785.1 Gekko japonicus
TGACTACTGGTGACCCCTAGTGGGGCTTGGATGTTTCAGAGAGGGCGCAGGGCTCTTTTTATAGCAGGAACTCCTTTGCATATTAGGCCACACACCCCTAATGTAGCCAATCCTCCAAGAGCTTACAGAGCTCTTCTTACAGGAGCTACTGTAAGCTCTTGGAGGATTGGCTACATTAGGGGTGCGTTGCTTAATATGCAAATGAGTACCTGCTACAAA
>NW_015169201.1:151238-177524 GCF_001447785.1 Gekko japonicus
ATTCCTTAGTGGTCTCCCATCCAAGTACTTGCCAGGGTTGGCCCTGCTTAGCTTCCAAGATCTGGCAAGATCAGGCTTGCCTGGGCTATTCAGGTCAGGGCAATCATTTAATTAATTTGATGGGCATTTGTGCTGAGTGGGTAGCTGAGCTCTTGGGTGCTACGGTTATAGTTATGTTACAATGGTATTCCAAACTGCTTTAATGTTTTTCATGATTTCAGATTGAGAGGCCATGGACACTATTTTTCATAACCTGAATGTAAATTGAATGGAAAGCACAGAATCATAGAATCAAAAAGTTGGAAGGGATCTCCAGGGTCATCTAGTCCAACCCCCTGCACAAATGCAGGCCTAGGCTGGGAGGGCAAGGTATAAGTCTAAATAAATAAATTCACAAATACCTCCCACTCCACACCGGCAGTGACCACTGTTCCACGCCCAGAAGCAAGTGTGGTGTGGTGGTTAGAGTGTGTCAGCCTTTGATCCAGGAGACCCGCATTTGAATTCAGACTCCATCATGGAAGCTTGCAGGGTGACCTTGGGCCAGTCATTGTTACTTAGCCTAACCTACCTCACAAGGTTGTTGTCTTGAGGATTAAATGGAGGAGGAGAGAATGATATTGTAAACTGCTTTGGCTCCCTAGTGGGGAAGAAAATGGGGTATAAAAATGAATGCAGACATGTTTAAGCACACTCCATCTCAGTGGGAAAGAGATAAGTATGAGTGTAACTTTCATGTTGAAACCGTCACATTTAACTTTGACTGGGTTGGCCCAGAAGCTGTTTAAAAATATTTATATAGCCTTAAATTTTTCAAATATTCTAAATTTCTTTATTTTGCCAACGTTTACGCTGTCAGAGGCTTTGGGGAAGGGGATCATTTTCATGCACATTCAAATAAATGTTTTCAAACACTTAAAATGGTGCGTTAACCAGCTCTTAATTGAAAACACTCCCCAAGAGAAGGTGTGACATGCAAGCAGCTGTTCTGCGCAGAGCAGTGACACAGTAACTTGCTCCAGCTAATTAATTAGAACACCTGGAGTATCTTTTGGAGCAAACCTGGAAACAAAATACTGGAGATTAAGTTTTCAAGCTACTGGTGGTCCCCAGCTAATCTCTTTCAGGTGTAAACCCATGTGTATGCGGAAAGCAAAATCCGACCCATTCCTTCGAGACAGGAGGTCTTTGGGCTAATAACTGCAGCATGTCGTTTCCATAAAATTTACAAGGCTGCCTTTAAATTTTAGTAGTGGCGGGCCTGTAATAAATGCCAATGAGGTCCATCAAAATGAGCATTTTTGTGTTTCCCCATAAAAACAGATCAACCTTTTTCACAGACTCCACGCAGATGAATTTGTGCAATTATGCCATGTATCTTTGGCAGAGAAGGCCTTCTTACTTTCAAAAATCAACATGCTAAGTCATAAATACAGGGGAAAATAAACACTGGGACATAATAAAAGGCAGCTAGAGCTGGATTAAGTGGTTCTGTCTTGCACTCAAATGCCAATATTGCAGCAAGAAGTTTCTACCAGGGGAGGCTTTTGTAAGAGGGGGGGTGTATTGCCTTCAAGTTTCCCAGTTCTATCCAGCTGTCTGTCTGTCTTTCTGTCCGGCCATCCATCCATCCATCCATCCATCCATCCATCCATCCATCCATTTTCTTGTTTTGGTACTCATATATAAGGTTGCAGCAATTTCTACCAATTCCCCCCCTTAGGATTTGGGAAAGCCCTCAAAAAAGGTACTGGTACTCTACACCAGTGAGTCCCTCCACAAAAAATACCCTCAGCCTGTCTGTCTGTCTATCTGTCTGTCAGTTGGTCGGTCTGTGCAAATTGTAAAAAAAATCCTTGTACCCTCCCGATCTCATTAAAATGCTTCTAAACCTTGTTAGCCATGATGTATGTGTTTGTAGCAACCCAAATCTATTTATTCTCCAGTGTGTTAAGAAGGAAAGTTAGCTATGGATTCCAGCTGTACAAAGAATATGCCTAAAATGCCATCATTTACCATAAAGTCATCGCTTGGCATCCCTTTGAAAAATGCTGGAATGTCATTCTACAGAACATGATGCAGAGATTATCAGTATGACATATCATGGGATATCAGGAATGCTTTTATTAACAGCTGCCATATACTGTATCGCAGCACATCAAGCCAATTGTCTCACAGTAGGCTTAGTTCCACTGAAATCGGTCTTTGTCTGTAATGAATTTCACTTGGGATCTTGAAAAATAACAGCGCAAAACTAATTTAAGGCAAGGGACTCTCATTTTTGTCATTTTTGGGCTGGAATTTTCAGCTCACCTTTTCTTCCATGGGAAAAGTATGGTTGTCATGACCCCCAGAAACACCTGTTTATAAACTCTGGGTAATTATGCTGAAATATAGCAGTGTATAGGGAGAGAAACATGTTGTGTTGGTTCATTTTCAAACAATGGCTCTATTTTTTTCTTTTCAGCATACTACAATAAACTCTTTAACAGTGAAGGTATCTTCTTATTTTTTTACTGTGTAGCCCACCTCTCTCCCTGACACCCCAGGCTGAGTCCACAGTGTAAGACAATGCAATAAAAAAGCTAGAGATATTCAACTAAAATACAACAGGGTAGGATCACCAAAATTAGGAACAGTGCAAAAAAAAGCATCAGATATGATATGTCATGAATAGTGCAATGAACAGAATGACCAAAGTAGAAAACAATGCAGTAAAAGTGAAATAATAGATTCAATAAAAGGTGAAATTGGCTACAAACTTGTTCCCTTTATAAAGCAACCTCCATTCATTATACTACAGCATTACTCCCTTTACAGATAGCAGAGGTGTCAAAAGAAGAAGAAGAAGATTATTTTGTCTCTTGACAAAATCTTGATAGATTCAGGTGGGTAGTTGTGTTGGTCTGAAGCAACAGAACGAAGTTGTAGGCTGTGATCACACACACTAAATAATGTACTTTCAATGCACTTTCCAACTGGATTTTGCCAGTTCACACAGTAAAATCCAGTTGGAAAGTGCATTGAAAGTGAATTGAAAGTGCATTATTTAGGGTGTGTGATTGCAGCCTGAGTTCAGTTGCATCTTTAAGACAAAGTTTAATTCTGGTTGTAAGTTTTTGTGTGCCTGAAGAAATGTGCATGCACATGGAAGCTTATACCCAGAATTAAACTTTGTTGGTCTTCAAGGTGCCACTGGACTCTAACTTTGTTCTTTTTCTTCTTCTCTTGAGTACATCATGAATGAGAGCAGTGACTGCTTGTAATAACTGATTTAGAGACTAACAGGATCAGTGTCAGAGAATAATAGTATCAATGCCATTGACTCCATTAAGTGAGTATTGAGATAAACTTACTACGTAGAGATTTGGGGATTAAGTGCAGATTCTGCATGCTCTAATTATGGGAGGCACCATTCAGATTCCTCCCTGAGTTTCTTAACTACCAGCAGAAAGTGAATGAGAACAAGCAATCATTTTCTGAGTGGTAAGCTGATAAAAATAAAGTGGTGCATTGGAAGTCAACATTCTAAAGACATCACCTATCCATGATTCCCAATACTAGGTAGCTTAGCTTCCATCTCCAAGGAACCTATGGATAGAAGCAAGGCTCTCCTGACCTTCCTGAAGGCAACTCCAGAGCCACAGGTAACATCAATTCCAGATTGGGAAATTCCTGGAGATTTGGGGGTAGAGCCTGGGGGTAGTGGGATCTGGAGAAGGGAGGGACTTCAGTGGGGTATAATGCCATAGAGTCCACCATCTAAAGCAGCCATCTTCTTCAGGGGAACTGATCTCTGAAGCCTGGAGATGAGTTGTAACTCCAGAAGATCTCCAGGCTTCACCTGGAAACTGGCAACCATAGCTGCAGGAGAGGCAATGTGTTGCCAATGCAGCCCAAGTAGGACCCAGGCTGACCCTACTCCAAACACAGCTTCTGGGCTGGGAGAGGAAAAGATTTCATCCTCTTCCTCCAGGTTGAAAGGGCTGTCAGTTTGAGAAGAACAAGGGGAAAGGGCAAGTTTGGATAATCAGCCATGAAGCTAATTGGGTGACCTTGGGTCAGTCACTCTCACAGCCTCATATTCCTCATGGGGTTGTTGGGAAGATAAAACATCACAGAGGAGAACAGTGTAGACAGTCCTAAAGTCTTTGGAGGAAGAGTGAGGTAAATAGGAGATAGATGGATATGTTAAGTGCAGTCAAGTACCTTCCGACTTATGGTAACCCTATGAATTAATGTCCTCCAAAACGGACAATCATTAACAGCCTTCAAACTGAGGTCTGTGGCTTCCTCGACTGAGTCAATCCATCTCATGTTGGGTCTTCCTCTTTTCCTGCTGCCTTCAACTTTTTCTAGCATTACTGTCTTTTCCAGTGACTCTTTGTCTTCTCAAAATGTAACCAAAGTATACAAAGCCTCAGATGGAGGAGTGCGCATGCTCTAAGAGATAAGATTTATCCACAACCCACTTATTTGATTCTTGGTGGTCCCCAGTATCCGTAAAACTCTCTTTCAACACTACATTTCAAATCAATTAACTTTCTTCCTGTCAACTTTCTACACTGTCCAACTTTCACACCCATACACAGCATGAATTACCTTTATCATGGTCACCAGTGACACATCCTTACACACTTAAGAATCTTTTCTAGCTTCTTCATGGCTGCCCTGCCCAGTCTCAATCTCCTTCTGATGTCTTGGCTGCAGTCTCCCTTTTGATTGACAATGGAACCAAGGAATGGAAAATCTCAAACAATTTCCATTTCTTCATTGGTAGCCTTAAAGTTGTGTAATTCCCCAGTAGTCATCATTGTTTTTGTCTTCTTGATGTTCAGTTGTAATCCTGCTTTGGCACCTTCTGCTTTAACCTTCATCAGTAGTCATTTCAAGTCTTTGCTATTTTCTGTCAGTAACGTGGTGTCATCTGCATATCTTGTTAATGTTCCACCAATTTTCATTCCACTTTCATCTAAATCTGATCCAGTTTTCCTTATGATATATTCTACAGATAGATTGAAGAGACTGGGAGATAATAGGGATAGATGTTTGGATGGATGGATGGATGGATGGATGGATGGATGGATGGATGGATGGATAGATAGGGATAGATAGGGATTGATAGGGATTGATGGATAGACAGACAGACCTGTGGGTAATTATGATCAGCCTATTATTCAGACACAGTAAATGAAACAAAATCAAGTAATCCTGCATTGGTGAAAGCCTTTCTGCTATTTGAAAATGTCTCTGTAAAGTTTAATCAAAGCAACCAAGATGCAATTACAGTAGATGATCCCAAGCCTGTGTCCCAAATCCTACCTGCCTCCATAAAATCAAATAAAAAAAATTAACAGTGCAGCTATTGTGATTTATACATAACTGAATGTGCCAGCTCATAATCTTTAATATCCACTGCTGACAGGATGGAATTAACTGCATTTTTTGTGCAACTTTCATTTCACCCCCACCCCTGGTGTTGTGCCACTGTCTATTTGCATCCTGATATCATTGTGGTTATGTTTGTTCACTTAAACAGCAGGACTTAGATTCTGACCAGGATAGACCAAGACCTCAAACTAACAATATTTATGCAAGTTAAAGATGCCTTTTGTTGAAACTCTCCAGCTATGCTTGCCAACAGAAGCGTTTCATGCGCAAGAGAATCAATAGAGAATTATAGTTAAGCCCTGTAATAATTATCCTCATTAGATGTAACCAGAGCACAGTTGGGACGAATTCAGTTATAAACTCTACTAATACCCAGGAAGCATATTAGAAATGTAATTTAATAATCCTGGAAATAACAACACAATTCTTTTTGTCTTTATCCCCAAGTCTATAAAAAGAGGGAGGCAACTCTTTAGAGTGAGAAGACGTTTTTTTTTTCTTATCCTTTAAATACAAAGCTAAGAAATTTAAATGGCTGGGGTGGGGTGGGGGAAGAAAGAAAGTCAAAGGAGAAGCTAAGAGACACAACTTGTCATAGATCTGAGCCAAGATGGGTAGAAGGAAATTTCACAAATGTTTTCACAGTCACTCTCCTTTTCATTAATTTTTTGCTCCTCTTTGCAAAATGGTGCAGGTCTATTTGCAAGAAACTGCTTGTCAGAAGGACATGTCATCACTGCAAGGACAACCAGCAATGCCAGACAGGGAACACTGGCTATGTTGCCTTATCACTAGTCATGCATTTCCTCCACCCATCACCCATTCAGATTGAGGGCAACAGGAGAGCTTTATTTGCCCTCAGTGATGTTGTCACACATAGCCCAATATGACTGGCTTCATGACACCATTAAGGCAGCATACTCATTACATGATCCATGATTGGTTGGGATTACACAGTGAAAAAGCATTTTCAAGTAAATGCTTGGTCCTCAAGCAGCCGCTACAAATGAGAAGCTAAAGCTGAAAACAAATATGAATGAAAGAATGCAAGACAGTTTTTTTAATAATCACCCCACGTTTTTCCACAATGAAAACTGAGCCTCGTAAAAATGGTCACATCTCCATCAGAAAGACTTGTTTGTCAAGTGGAGGGGGGAAATCTATATATACAAACCAAGATTCACATTGAACAGTCCCTTCTATGAAAGTAAACGAAGATGCTAATTTCCAGAGGAGTTCTACACTCACATAGGAACTTTGCAAAAAGGTTATAACCAAATGGGTTTCTTGGAATGGTGTCTAGAATTTAAAATATAGAACAGCTGTAATTAAATGCTGGAATTCATAACAGTACTGAAACCAAGGAATATCAGTTAAGGAAGATTAATAAAAGGCTGCTATGAGTGGAAGAAGGAATGGCCTATAAATGACAGGGATAAAGAAAATCAAAATTCCCAGCAGCCTCTGAGTGGCAGAATCCACCAAATATTAGCCAGAGCACAGGAGGCAATAGACAAAGCATAACTGTAACTAACAGCCTACTGAAGAAGTAAAGTAGATCGCCTAAGGGTCTGAGCTTTTAAAATCATTGTAACGGACGGCTTCCAGCCTGAAGACTGTTTTAGGAGGATCATATTAGATGGCTGAATGTTTTCTTCTGTTCTGCCATTAATTACTGTAGGTACAATCTTGCTTTTACTGCATTATCTTATGCTTTGTAATTGTAATCCCACCTGCTGTGCTGCTCACGCTACACTTTGCCTTAGGTAGTCTGTTGTTGCTTGCATTGGTGTTCAATTTTGTATTCCTAGTCGTATTGTGTTGTTCATTAGATGTCTTATGCTATATTACTGCTTCCCCCCCCCCCTTCCATTACTCTGCAATCTACCCTGCGTCTTGATGGGAAGGGGAGGCAATAAAATACAGTAACAACAACAAGAAGAAAGAATATGACCTGGTCGGGTTTTAATAACTTTTTAAATGGTTTGTTAATATTAATGATTGTTATGCTTTTTCATTACTTTAATATGTTTTGCTTTATGAGACACCTCAAGTAGGTCTCTGGAGAGGTATCATGTATCTAATTCCAAATCAGGCCATAGAGCGTGATCAACAGATTTGCAAATGGGAGCTATGGACAGGTAGGAGAGATTTCTCTACAAATCTGAAAGAAGTCCCAGGTTTGCAGACAAATCTGAAATCCTAAAAAAAAAATTAAAATTAAAACTCCCCCAATTAATGGAAGCAACATCGACAGCTTTAAGAAAAGAAAGTCTAGTCAGCTCTCAGTCACCTTTTTGAATATTGCTAGGCAATATTGCTCAGCCTTGCTTTCTATAAACTGGAGGCCAAAAACAGCCCTGGAAAAGCTCCCATCTCACTCCCCCTCATGTCCACTGATGAAGGAGCTGGTGGCAGGCCCCATGCCCACAGCAACCCCCAGAGAACCACTGTCCACACTGGGCCCAGCCCAGCAGTTGCCATCACTGCACAGCCACAGCTGGGCCAGACTTTATGCAGGGAGAGACTGTTGGGGGCAATTGAGGAAGGAAAGCTGAAGACAGGAGGGTGAGTGGGGCACAGAGAAAGAAGCAGGATAAGTAGGAGGCAAGAATCCCCCACCCCCATCTCCCATTGCCAGTTGCCGCTGCTGTGAAAATATATATTTTTAAACACCATCAGCAATGGCATGATGTCACTTACAGGAAAAGCCCAGAAGTGATATCAGTCCTCTGTAGGAATCACTGGAAATACTATAATTGCTACTGAGTTTCCAGTGTTCCCTAGAGATGTGTGACATCACTTCCATGTTTTTCTGGAAGTGATTTCATGCCATCACTAACAACAACCCTCCATGTCCATCCCTGGCCTCCCTGGTCGCCCACGGTTACCGGGGGAGGGCTATTTCCTCTCTGGAGGTGAGGGATCACCTGCCACCACGCAGTTTGCCAGTGTGGGGCAAATGGCCAGAGATGGGGGTGGAGATGTCAGCAGCATCCTAACATGCTGAGGTCACTCCCTATGTGTCTGGAAGTGATGTTAGGACCGTCACCAGGGGATACCACAGATGCTCTGGCATTTGGGAAAAACTCTAAGAGAGTGGTGTCAGCTGCCAGTATGTTCCCTTGCTGGTTACCAGGCTCTACCACATAACCCTAGGGAAGTAGTTGGGAAAGGGGAAAAGGAAATAGTGGGGGAG
This sequence comes from Gekko japonicus, assembly GCF_001447785.1. Lineage (NCBI taxonomy): Eukaryota > Metazoa > Chordata > Lepidosauria > Squamata > Gekkonidae > Gekko > Gekko japonicus. The sequence continues at coordinate 159,829 of NW_015169201.1, forward strand.
GGCAAGAAAGGGAGAAATGGCCTCGCAAGTCTTTGCATGTCCTCCTGCTTGTAAATTTTCTGAACAAATAAATAATAACAGATTAATTCCATCCACTCATGTTAAGGAAGGAATAATGGCCTGTTTTTGTTTTCCCTTTACTTGACAAAGCAATAATTTTCCACCATGATTATCATTTTAAAGCACATTAAGATTTCCCTCCCATACACTGAAAAGCACACAAGTCACTTCAAGAGTGGTCATTCACATAATGGTTTTTTTAAAAAATGCTTGTTTACTAACATGGAGAGAAGGTGACAAGGCTGAAAGCAAGAACAGGTTCCTTCAGAGTAAGCCCTGGCAATGTCAAGATTTTTAAAATATCAGTCCAGGGCATTAGAATATTAGATATTTATGTGATCATTACAGGCATACAGCATACAGGAAAGTTATTAACAAGATCTAAACCACATGCTATTAAATTATGTTATTTCTGGCATCATTGTTATTGGCAGTAAAATTACCTTGATTGCTATCAGCTATAATCAAATGTAGGCGAAAGCCGGCATGCTAATACCTTTCACGATAAAAATGCCTGTTAACAGTCAGGCGGGGCAGAATTGTGACATGACATGAAGTACAAAATGTTATTTTGCAGAAGCTGATGAACAACATAATGAATGTTCTGTTTGTTTCAGCGCACATAGGATATGTGACATATTTACATTTTTTAAAACATGTCAACAGTTTAGCGCTGCAAAGAAGCCCGTTGAGCATATGGAAATGTTTGTATCAAAGCAAATTGCTTGGGGCCAGATCTGACGTTATGTTGTACATCTGGCATTCCTTAATCCGATGAATGTGTGAATGGCAGTGATGGGTGGAGACTCCTCTGTTTGAATTGGAATCTGATTGCAGTGCCCTTGAACGCTCAGGGAAGAAAAGTTCACTTTTCATTGTTCAGAAGTCTTCAAAATGGTTGCAACTGTTTTGCTCAGGTGCACTCTCTTACTAGCTACTCCTCTCCCTCATCTACCATCTACCCAAATCACCTGACAGAAAAATTTACTAACTTACAAAAAGGTTAGGAGTTTTTCTTTGGTTGTCTTGTGCCTGTTGGTACGGGAATTGTTGAAGCTGTGGGCTTCATTTCTCTAGCCTCCCCATCTTGTTCATACTGCCTGCCTGATTCCAAAAGCCAGGCATATCCAGGTTAATGGAGTGTTTGATATTGGATTGCCAATTCATTTTGTGCATTCTCTCACAGTCACCGGGCGATTGGTGTTCTAGCCAGTAAGTTCTTTCTTTAAAAAATTACTGAATCATAAAGAAGAGGCTTCTGATTTTCTCTGCAAGAAATACAAGTAAAATTACAAAGTTATATCTTACTTCATGATTACAAAAAGGGGAAAAAAACCTCTCTTTTTTCTATTGTCTCAATCATCAAATCCACAACTCATCAATTCATTTTTTCTGTTTCATGCAAAAAGTCTGTAAGGGGTTTCCAGTCAGCAATAAATATAGATGTCTTTTCTCTGATCAAGGAAGTAAGTTTCGCCATCTCTGTCAATTCCATCATCTTCACCAACCATTCCTCTATTGTAGGTAATGCCATACCTTTTCACTTTTGGGCGTATAATAATCTTGCTGCTGTTGCCATATATAAAAACAAAGTCCCATGACTTTTTTCCAACTGTCTATACATTAGTGCCAAAAGATAAGCCTCTGGTTTCAATTGTATATTAGTCTTTAAGATCTTCTGAATTAGTGAATGTATTTGTATCCAACTTTTTTTTTAGCTTTATACATGTCCACCATGTCCCTTCATGTTTTTCACATTTCCAACATAAATTCAAAATGCCTTTATATATTCCAGCTAATTTCCCTGGTGACATATACCAATGGTATATCATTTTATAGAAGTTAAGGTAAATTTTAGCCCTTTCAACCACATATTTCCCCATTGTTCCATTGATAAATTGTAGCCAAAATTTTTAGCCCAATTTATCATAGGTTTTTTCACTTGTTCTTCCTCTGTCTCAAGTTTCAACAAGAGTTTATACATTTTTGTAATAACATGTTCATCATTTGTACATAGTTCTATTTCAAATTTAGTCTTGGATTGTTCAAAGCCACAAGACCTTTGCCCTGACCTGGATAGAGAGACAGGCCTGATCTCGTCAGATCTCAGAAGCTAAGCAGGGTCTACTCTAGCAAGTACTTGAATGGGAGACCTCCTTGGAATACTAGCAGTTGGGAGGCAGAGGCAGGCTTTATTCAGCCACCTCTCTGAATTTCCTCTAGACCCCCAGTAGAGGTCAGTCACCAGAGGTTACCATGGCTTCCAGGGGCACACACAGTCAGACACCAGAGGTCACCATGACTTGCATGTGCATGTACACACACACACATAAAAAATACAAAAAATCCATAAGATCTTTTATCTATTTTAAACCTTTCTGATAATTTTATATAAAAAAACCATTGGCAAATGTATCCTTCTGTTATCAAATCTTCTCTTAATTTCATTTTACATTCCCCTTGAGAAAATTCTAATATGTCACAATATGTTAACCATTTATGTTTGTTTATCATTTCTCATCTAAAGTATGCTTCTTGTGTTGAAAGCCACAAAGGTGTTTTCAGGCACAACCTAAATTTGTATTTGTTCCATATTCTCAAAATGGCATTTCTAACATAACGGTTTTTAAAATCTGCATTCACTTTAACTTTGTCATACCACGAATAGCCATGCCATCCAAATTTCAGATCATGCCCTTCTAATTCCAATAACCTTTTATTTCTCAACAACACTCACTCTTTCATCCAAACTAGACAGCAAACAGCAGACTATAGTTTCAAGTCAGGCAAACCCAGTCCTTCTCTTTCCTTTGCATCCTGCAATATATTTAACACATTTTTTTCCTTGCCATACAAATTTAGATATATCCTTCTGCCATTGTTTAAATAGTACATCAGTTATCAAAACAGGTATTATCGGAAACAAAAATAACATTTTAGGTAAAACATTCATCTTAATCACACATATTTTCCCCAACAATGACAGTTGGACTTTATCCTATTTTAGCATGTATTTTAACTTCATTCCATGTTTTCACATAATTATTTCGATATAACATACAATTCGTATTTGTCAAAGTGAGACCCAAATATTTTACCGTCTTTTCAACCTTAAAACCCATTTTATTCATCAGTTCTATTTGCCCCTGTATTTTCATATTTTTAACATCTTTGTCTTATGTTTATTGATCTTAAAACCCATTAGTGAACCTAATTCTTTCAATTTATCCATTAATCATTCAATTCTGTTTAAGGGATCTTCCAAGACTATCACCAAATCATCTGTTAAGGCTATTAATTTATACATTTCTTTTTTAATCCTTACACCCCGAATCTTCTCATCTTGTCTTATATCTCTATTCAGTATTTCATGAACTAAAATAAATAAGAGAGAGAGCAATGGGCAACCTTGTCTTGTTCCTTTTTGTATCTCACATGGTTTAGTTAAATCTCCATTACCAATTACTTGTGCAATCTGTAAAGTGGAAATTGATTTCACCCATTTTATAAAGGTCTTTCCAAAAGTCGTATCTTCCAAAACTTTAAACAGAAAGGTCCAATTCACATTATCAAAAACCTCATCTGCATCTAAAAACCCCTACAGTGCAGCTTGTTTTTCATTATTTCTTCTAAATATTCCAGAATGCCTAACACGGTTCTAACATTGTCTTTCAACTGCCTTTTGGGTAAAAACCCAGATTGAACTTCATTAAAAAATTCTTCCAAAATTATTTTCAGTCTTTCAACTAGAATTCTTGTGAACTTATAATCCTTATTCAGTAATTATATTGGTCTATAATTTCTAGTTAAAGTCAAATCTTGACTGTCTTTGGGTATTAATACTATATTAGCTTCTTTTCATGTCTCTGGCATATTTCCTCCTTGTAAAATAGAATTCATCATACTTTGTAAAGGTTGTACAAGTCTATCCTCAAAGCACTTATAATACAAACCCAATAGCCCATCTGGTCCTGAATACTTTCCTAGTTTAATCTTTTTTATAGCTTCTAGAACTTCCCTTATTGTTATGGGTCCATCCATAATTTGCCTTTGGTCTTCTGTGATCCTAGGTAAATTCGGTTTTCTAAGATATTACTCTGTTTTCTCCAATGGAAAATCATTTCTTTTATATAAATTAAAATAATACTAATAGAATGTTTTTGAATAGCTGCATTATCTGTTAATAGAACATCTCTCATAGTTTCTATATCATTTTCTTTTCTCTTTCTTTTCACAGTTTATATGCCAACTAGGTCCCTGGTTTATTTGCATATTCAAAGTTTCTTTGTTTTACATAATTCAATTTTATTTCCATTTCTCTTAGTGTTAGCTTAGATAATTGTTTCTATAGAATCTTAATTTGTTGCAAGATACTTATATTCCCTGAGGAATTCTTTAATTCTCTCCTTTGGAGGTTTTCAAACAGAGGCTAAATGACCATCTGACAGCAATGCTGATTGTGTGAACTTAGGCAGATCATGAGAGGGAGGGCAGGAAGGGTTGCATCAGTGCTTAGTTCTTGTGGCCCTTTCTTACATGCCCAGGGAAATGCTGATTGCCACTTTGGGGTCATGAAGCAATTTTCCTCCAGGCCGGTTTGGCCAGGGATCCTGGAGGTTTTTTGTCATCTTATGGGCATGGGACAGTGGTAACTGCGGGTGTGGAAGGGGAGGTATTTGTGAATTTCCTGCATGGTGCAGGGGGTTGGACTAGATGACCCTGGAGGTCCCTTCCAACTCTATGATTCTTCTTATCTTTTAATCTCATCCAAAATGGTTTGTATTTTCTCTTGCCTCTTCTTATTGTATTCAAAATTATGTTTTATCAAATGGCGTCTCATAAAGGCTTTACTTGTATCTCAAACCATACTCAAGTCTATGCCTTTATTTAAATCGATTTCAAAAAATCATTTTAATTTCTTCTTACAGTCCTTGGCAATTGTTTCTTTTTGTAGCAGTGATTCATTTACAGAACAATCCTAGCAGGGAGGCAGAAAGCACTCAGGGAACCAACTGACCTCTGTGTCCGTGTAAGTCTGAGATACACCCACACAGAAGACAATTATGATGATGCAGCCCCCCAGAGCCACTCCATCACTTGCAGGTGCTGGTGGTTGGCTCCAGCAGCTGCCTGTTGGCACAAATGAGGTGTAGGCTCCTGCACCACTGGACTCCACTCCCTTGCCACATGGCCTTTGATTGGTTTTGGCAGTCCTGTCCATCATAGCACCATCACCTCCATGCCTCCATGGCACGGTTGCTATAGGCACTAGCCTGGTTATGAACAGAAAACACTGCAAACCCAAAGACTTTGCCTGCTGGCTGCTGCACAATGTATGCTCTTAGGTAATAGATTAGCACTGCCATAGTCATTCAGTGGCCAACCACTGCAGTGCAGGAGTGCCTCAGGATTGCTCTGTTAATCTCCATCTAAGAGTGCTAGATTTGAAAAAGTCTTTGGTAGAATCTCGAATTTAGAAACCTTTGTAGCTAAAACTCTTGAAATCCAGATCATATCTATTCTTGAAAAAGATCTATGTCTTTCTGAAAAATAAGTATACTCTCTCGAGTTACCATTCTTCTGTCTTCATATATCAACCAATCCCAAATCATCCATCAATTTTTTTTTAAAAACCCTTTTGGCAATTTACCTTGAGTGATTTTAATATTTTTCTCAGCTGCTATATCTATTTGTGGAGAGGTTACTCCATTCCAATTCCCCAACAAGCACCAACTTTCATAGGGGAGATCTATTAATCTATTCATAAATTGGTTATGAAATGTCACTTTATCCTCATTTGGGGCATAAATTCCCAGCACCACAGTCTTAACCTCAAGTAAATTAACTACTATCCCCACAAATCTACCATGTTCATCAGACAATACAAATTCAGGTTTTAATTGGGGTTTAATATACAAAACAACTCAATTTCTCTTTTTACTATCTGCTGAAATAAATTCTTCACCCAAGGTTTTATAGACCAAATATTTTATATCCTTTTTTAAAATATGGGTCTCTTGTAGACAAATAATGGCCCCGATCACACGGGCTGGATATTGCGAGGGGGAGGCGTGGCTGTTTGCCCCGCAGCGAAATAATGCGCAACTGCGCGATCAGGCGTCCCCTCACGGTCCCGTCGAGGTCCCGTGGTTAGGTGCCAATCACACGATGCGCCAAAGAAGTGGCGCGGCACAGCAAACGGGGTTGTGGGGTTTTTTTTTAACCTGAAGCATGCGCATGCCCCGTTGGGTGCTTGTGCACATCCCTGGAGACTTTGAAGAAAAAAAACCTTTTCGCAATGGGGCATGGGCAGGTGCCGGATGCCACCGGAAATGCGATCAGACGCCCGCCCTTTCCCCACGGTTTCCGGAAACTAGTACCTCCGAGCTACTAGTTTTTTGCTGCACATCTTCGGCGGGAAGCCTCAGTTGAGCCACAGGAGCTCTACACTTCCCAGATGTGGCGGTGAGATTGCGCCCGGAAACTCCACCTATCTTCCATCTCTGTAGCGTGGCTAATGCTCCGTGTGACCGGGGCCAATATCTTCTTTTAATTTTTTCAAATAGCAATTTTTTCTCTTTCGAGGAGCCAATAGCTCCATTTATATTCCATGTAACCATCACTTATAATCCATTATCAAATTCTAATTTTAGAAAAGTCAATACCTGTAGCATCTTTTTCAGTATAACCTTTTCCAATTCCTGTTGTAGCTGTTGTGGGTCTTGTACAGTTTTTTCAATTTGTATCTCTTCCAATTCTCCTTTAAATCCTTCTAACAATTCTCTTACCTTTTGAACAGACTACAGTCTACATCTCTGCTGTTTAAAAGTGAGAAATAAACCTTTCAATATGTCCCATCAAAATGGGATCTTTTTCTGTTCCAGTTTTTCAATTAAAGACATATTATTTTCTCTTACATAAAAAATTCATAAGGCTTTCTTTCAAAATAATGATATCTGTAATCTATTTTCAGTCTTGTGAACTCTTATCATCTTCCTAACAAAATGCACCAGAATATCCCTTGAGACATTTCTTGTTCTGGAAAATCTATAATTTATTCTATATACCTTATTGATTTCTATCTCTATATCTTCCTCTTCCCAATCCAGAAAATTTACCAAGACTTTAATAATTCTTTCTCTAATATCTTCATCTGAAATCTCTGGAATAGCTCTAAATCTCAAACAAAATTCCTTCTTTCTCAGTTCCAGTAAACCAAATTTTCTAATTCACTTTCCAACTCTCTATCTATAATTTCCGTCTTATTCGCTATAATTTCTACTTTGTCATTCATTTGCTTTACCTCTCCAGATATTTGCTTTATAGAGCTTTCCAATTTCTTGGCTTCTTCTGTAATCTCCTCTTTCACGCTAACAAGTCTTTCATCCATTCTTTTTTTCAAAAGCTTCCATCGAACAATCCTTCCCTCTTTTGCACTTTTCCTCATAGTTGCTATCATATGTTGAAATTCAAAAGTTAAATAGAAAGTCCTCCAATTAATTAGAAGAAAGCAAAAGTAATTCCACAAAAGTCCACTCTCTTTAAGTACTGACTTTATCCCATATCACTTTCAACAATAACCGTCTCCTCATCCATTGTACAACTTTCTTCTATCTTCTCTTTGTTAAGCTTTTTGCAACCAGTTTTGAAATCATTAAATCCTTAATGCCCCTTTCTGCTTTTGAGATCCCCCCCCCCAAAAAAAAGATGTTTAGTTCCTTGTAAGGAATATTATCTTTGCTGCAAAGGAAATCTCTCTTATCTGTAGAATAATTATTTCTTGTGATGATTAAGAAATGAGGATGGGGGGGCTTAATGTCCATATAGGCTACACTGCAGTGTTGAGAGTGGATGGATTCCCATGTCTCCTGGTTGCTCACTTTCCTAGCCGACTGAAAGAAACTTCCGTTCCTGCAGTTTACCCCCAGGGGAGCAACCATCCGGAGCACAAGTGGGTTACCTCCCAATCTCCCTTTCACCAGAGAGATTGCACCAGCCAAAATCTGCCTTCCCATTGGTGTTTTCAGCTTCGGTGTTTCTCCACTCCTTCGGAAACATCAGCCGCTGCTGAAAACAAAACCCTGTAACTGTGAGGGGAAACAATGTAATGGTGTAAAACGGAGATGTCCAAACAGTTTGTAGAACAATCAGCTCCCTGATAGCAACCGGCAAGCAGGATGTTCTATAAGTTCTATAAAAAGTAATTGAATACTTATGAGCCAAACCATGCCTACCACAGGCTGCCATTTTCAGTAGTGTGCCATTATGCCCAGGCTGTCAGTAGTGTAAGTTTGTCATACACAAGTAAATTCTAGTCCAGGAGCACTTTACAGACTAACAAGATTGGGGGGGAGAAGCTTTTGAGAGTTACAGCTCCCTTGGTCAGGGTCTCTCAAAAGCTTACACCCCCAAAATCGTATTAGTCCCGAAGGTGTTACTGGACTCCATTCTGGCTGTTCTACTGCAAACCAACACAGTTACCCTCTGAAAACAACTTTCTCATGCACATAGCCTTTAGTGCTGTATCATATATGGAACCCCATTTATTTTCTCCATGCAGTCACAGATGTGAACACCTGGAAAAATATTAATGTGGACTGCATGGGCACACTGACAGCTGTGATATGTGATCACAAAAGTGGGACAAGGCAAAGACATGATCACAGAAAGAGCTGCTGGAGGTCTCATTGTCCTGGCTTGCACTGAGGATGAAGACAGACCTAATACAAAAAGAGAAGTCATAGAAGGTTCTTCAGCTCTGCAGGATGAATCTGGCTTCCTCCTGGCTTTGTACATGGTGTGATAGATGTACATATCAGTGAATATGGTTTAATCATCAGTCTCACCCTTCCTCCTGAATCTCCTTTCCTCCTGTGTTTCTTTAACCATTTCATGCCTTTTAACTTTCCAAAATGGGGTCTTCTGTATTCCACCATGTTGAAAAACTTCCACAACCAGTTCTGTAAAAGAAGTTCTCACAACAGGAGTGTATCGATCACAAAACAGGAAAAAATGACCCACCATTTTCACAGCAGTGCATTTGTACATAGCCTAACATATCTCCACACAATCATATAGAAGCATCTGAGGTTACTTCATCTTATGAAAAAATTAAACTGGACTTCCATGTCTGAACTGGCTTTTCAGTTGTATGGCATGAAGACTGATGGGGAACATAAAGCTGATATTTTCCATACTTCTCCTTTTCCAAAGACAGTTTTTTTAAAAAAACATTTTCATTTTTAAATTCTACATTATCCCTGGAATACAAAAACAATCTGGATTGTTTGTTGGCATTTCTTTCTTCAGACTCTGGAGCTGTCCCTAGAATACAGAAATAATCTGGATTCTTGTTCTCTCAGGAGTTATATTTAGTAGGTGAAAACTCCAAAAAGTTACTATGTAACACTTCACCCCAAGGGGTTTCACATCACAGGCAAGGGACTTTCGGCCTAAATAGAGCAGAACCCTCTCATCTGAAAGTTGTTTACAGTGAACGTCTAGGATTTCTAAAGGAGCATAAATCTCCCAAGTGCCTAAACTCCATATGAAACAAATGGAAAATGACAAATCCACAAGGTCACTACCCTGTCTAATTTGTTGGTCTGGTTCTGCCTGTTAGCCTTTACTAGACATGTACGTACATTCTTTTCCTTCAAGGAATGTGGTAACTTACCTCTGTACAGTACAGTCAACGAATGGTGATCTCCTAAAATAGGAAAATACTTCCCTGATCAAGTGGATGGTCCTTTGGATCTGTGTAAAGGCTAAACTAGATGTGATCTGTGAGATCTGTAATTAGAATATCCCATTTTTTTAAAGTGACTTAAAGATAACAGGGCTCAGGGAAAGGGATGGAGTTAACACTTTCCCCTGCCAGGGGATTCTTAACCATGTGGTTTAGATTCCTGATTGGTGGGTAGAGTTTCCAGCTCTGGCTGGGGAAATCCCTAGAGATTTGGAGGTGGAGCTTGTGGAAAGCAGGGTTTGGGGAAGGGCGGGACCTCTGTGGGGTATAATGCCATAGAGTCTACCCTCCAAAGCAGCCATTTTCTCCACGGGAACATATTTCTGTAGTCTGGAGATGAGCTGAACTGCAAGAGATCTCTAAGCCCCACCTGGAAGCTAGCAAGCCTATTTCCGGGAAAGAAGTGGGGTGCTTCTCTCCCCAATGTTGTCTAATATCTATATGTGCTCCCTTGCCCAGCTGATTCGGAGATTTAGGCTTGAGTGTCACCACTATGCTGATGACACCCAGCTTAATCTGTTATTGGATGGCCACCCAGATGCCACCCCACATAATCTGGCCATTGGTTTGGAGGCTGTGGTTGGATGGTTGAAACAGAGAAGGCTGAAATTGAATCCAACAAAGATGGAGGTTCTGTGACTGGGTGGTAGGCCTTCAGGACTGGGACATAGATTACCAGCTCTTGATGGAGTACTTTTGACACTAACAGAATCTGTCAAGAGCTTGGGAGTGATTTTGGACCCCTCCTTAAGTATGGAGGCCCAGGTTGCTCAGACTGCCAAGATAGCATTTTTTCATCTACGCAAGCCTCGGCAACTGGCCTCTTTCCTGTCACGTCCTGATCTGGCCAGCCACTCCTGGCATACATCACCACCACAACCGGGCAAGGAGGCAGACCCGGCATGATTCCCCTGTGGTGGTGGCCACCCCCAGCTCCAATGGTAAGTGCATTCTATGCTTTTATTTTGGGGGGAATTTAACCCCTGTGTATTATAAAAAAACATTTCAGATTTTTCTGCACATCTGGGGAGACCCCCAAGTATGCACAAATATTGGTTTAGTCTCCACATGGCCCCAATCCACAGATTTAGATATCCACAGATCACACTTGTGAGTGTTTATAGTCCATAGATAGATAGTTGGAGCCTATCTTGCAAATTCAGTTCCACTCTGCATCCTGACATGGAAAACAGGAATCGAGTAATGAACCATTTACATCCCAAGACAAAATCCTTGTAACACCTTTTATTAACACCAAGCAAAATAATAGAACACTGTGTACACTTTTTGGTTCTCCAGAACTGTTCATCTGGCTGGATTTAAAAAAACAAACAAAGGTGGTGGTGAGGAATGGATCTTTCAGGCCATGGTCTTAAGGCACCATTATCTGCATCTTCTGTAGGATCCTTAGCTGACTTCTACAAGCACAGGGTGTGTCCAGCTGATATCAAGTTGTGATCTTGGCATGCTGGGAAGAGGAACAAAAATGGAAGCCATCCAGTTGAAAATATAACAGTCCATAAAAGATCCAACGTCAGTTCCTTACAGGGGTGAAGCAACTTCTTTGCCACATTCTGAACCCAGAACAGACCCATCATCACACATTCTCAGAACACCAGTTTGGCTGTGTGGATTGGCCTCTCAGAGAACCAGAGCAGGGCTAGCCAGCTGGCATGGTTTAGAGCAGCCCTCGGGCTCAAGGAACTATGGTTTTCTGCCCCTGCAGCTCAACTGTGTCCAGTTGATAATCATGTTTAAACTTATAACCAGAGGAGTCTGTGTCGGTTTTCAAAGAGGCTGGAATGATAAAACCAGCAATATTTATCTACTGGCGCATGGATTTCTGTGAGGTTTTCATTCCCCTCCCTCCTTTCCTTGTGTTATAAACAGTCGTTTCCATGCATTATTGACACAGATTATAAAGTACAGAGATTTGTATTTATGTATGCTTATACTGTTGCACACGAATTCATTGCTTCCAGATAGGGTCACTGGATGCAGCGTAAGAAGGAATGTACATTACCAAAGAGGCAAAGCCAAGAGACTTGTGTGCTGGGATCCTTTGTCTGCAGTTCAATCTCTGCCTGCCTAGGAGTGACAGGATCAGGGAAGAATTTTCTGTGACTAATTAGGTTTGAACTTGCCAGAGAGAAAATGGACATTGGCAGACTATTGTAGAAAAGTGAGGCAGAGTTTGAACTAGATTGAACTTAATTTCCTTTGCACTGAAAGGAAAGAAAGATTAATGAAATATCCCCAAATCCATCCTGTTAGTTTTTATTAAATCAGCAAATGAAATTTAAGCTCCAATTCTGTTATAAAATCTTTTTCCTGTAGATTGGGTTTCAGCAAACACGAGTGTAACAGACAGGCTTCCCCGTCTCACCGTTTTAGATATGAAAATTGCATTATTTCCATCAACAGTAACATTACTTTAGGCAAATGGCATGTTTAAAACCAATCAGTCCTCAGAAGAAAGACACAAAACGTTACCTGCTTCATTAAACGGTCATAAATTCTGCCAGCAGATTTTGGAAGATCTTGTGCTGATGTTCGTAATTGGCTTGCTCCTTCTCCCACTCATATTAAACCAATTCTGAATAAAAACAGGATTTACTTTCATGTCTTTAAAGAGATATTATGCTTGTGTTTCTCCTTCACCAACATTGTACTTTTTGTACTCTTGATAAGAACTATATTGCAAAGGGAATACACAATATCTGGTTTAAACCTAAAAAGTCTGTTTTGTGAGGCAGACAGAGTCTCTCTCTCTCTCTCGCTCTCTCTCTCTCTCTCGCTCTCTCAACAGCCTAAATGAGAAGCCACAGTATTAATTTAAATCAATGTGGAAAAAGCCACCCTCAGTCCTGCTACCTCTTGCCCTCTTCTAGGTTGTGAGGTCACAAACAGGTCACAAGCATTCTAGCAGGATTCTCCCTTCTCTAAAGATCTTACAGGCGGGGAGGGGTGGGGGTAGATCTGGCAATCCTATGTCCCCGGGCTTCCTTCTCCACAGTCCCCAAACCTTTGTCCTTGGGCCCTGTCTCTACTCTCTTCCTCTCTCAGGTTCATGTACATTATTCCAATGCTTAGCGGTGCTCTTTCATTTAGCCACCCTTCCTCTGGGATCTCTACCTCTTAGGGTTACCAACATCCAAAAGGTGGCTGGAGAGCTTCTGGGATTACAACTGATCTCCAGGTGACTAAGATGAGTTCACTTGGAGAACATGGAGGCTTTGAATGGTGGACTGTATAGCATCATACCCCATTGAAGTCCTTCCCCTCCCACAAACTCTGCCCTGGTCGGGCTCCACCCCCCAAATATCCAGCTATTTCCCAACCCAGAGCTGGCAACTCTACATGCCTGTTAGATTCCATACAAACTGGCACCTTCTTTCGAGTCCTTAGTTACCCCACACAGCTCTTCATTTCACAGAATTATGTGAATTTTTAAGCCTAGCCAAAGTAACAGCTCTGCTTTTTCTCACAACATTTCAATCATGGTTATGACAGCTTTGTTTCCTGAGAAGTTGTTGTATTGAGCGGCATTCCATAACTTCACACCACCTCAGTCAACTAATGACAGAGGATGAAAAGAGAGAATCATAACCCCTGCCTCTTACATGGATTTGATTTCAAACTGGGATCAGTTTTTAGGCGAATATGTGGTGGTAAGAGACAAAAAGGTAACAGAATTCCTATATTTTTAACCACTGTATACAGTATAGGAAAAACATTAAGTACAGCTTTTTCCCCCATTTATGTCAGGGGGAGTGTAAAATTTACCATATTTTCTTTTAGCAATGAGTATGGCAGAGCCCTCATAGTTTTTTGGACGTACATACAAATTTCTCCTCCTGCTCAAGCTGAAGGTGAACCTGATCTTCTGACTAACAGTCAAAGGGGCTTTGCACACTACTGAGGCCATTTCCACATGAGGTATCTGCCCTGAGTTCAATGCTCTTGGGAAGTGGACCTTTTCCCCCTTATTCCCCAAACCATCATGGCTCATTCATGAATCTCCTAGGGGTTCTCCAGCTTTTCTCCAATATTTCTCAATCCTGCTTTGCTGAGAAGTTTTGGGAAACATCACAGCAAAGCCTGCTTGGTTGGGAAAGTTCAGATTTTCATTTCTCATATAGCAGCCATTTCTCCCAACATTGTCCCCATGGCGGCCATTTCCTCCCACCATCCCATAGGGACTTTTTTTTTGTTTCAGTAATCAAAAATTGCTATATTGATACAACATTATAACAATATGTATAATAGGTTATCTGAATTCCCAGTTTTCATTTTTTGAAAATAGTAAGTCTCTATCCTCTTCCATTGTGGAGACATAAGGGGAAAGGTGTATCTCCACAACAAAAGGAGATAGAAGCTTACTTTTTGTTCTAAATGAAAGCTGGGAATCCAGAGAACCTTTAAAAAAACTGAAAACACCCTAGTGGCCCAGTGCTGGTGGAGTGGCTACTCCTTGGGGAATGGGGCAAGGAAACATCAGGGAAACCTGCCGTGTGGAAGCTCCATTGCTTCTGTGCTGTTATCAGCAGCTGCAGCAACAGCAGGGAAACCATATAAGCCAGTGCCCATGTGGAAACCACCGGACTGACTCGCCCTTCTGGCAGTCACAAGCCAGATCCCCCCCAGATCATTTTTTTTTAAAGTCTACACAAACCTATTTTTTTTCTAGATAATAGGCACTGGATATATGTTTGATCAAGGTACTTAAGACACGTCTTAAACAGGACAGAGGCATGCATTTATTTGAACATTTTGCATCTCTTTATTTATATCTTGCTTTTCTCCCCATTTGGGACTCAGAGCAGCTTTTAGAACATCACTCGCCTCTCTTGCATTTTCTCACAACAGCAACCGTGGCCAGGCTGAAAGTTTGTGACAGGCCCAAGATCACCAGCCAGCTTCCATGGCAGAAGTGGAGATTCAAGCTCAGGTCACCCAAGAGGCTAATCTGCCACTTTATCTATTACACCACCCTGGCTCTCTGCCAGTCTGCCTGAAACATAAATGGGAAGGAAGAAGAGCAAAAGCCAACTGGCATTTGTTCTTGAGCTGTACTTGTGTTTGAAATGTGAAGGAGGGCAACCGAGTTCACCCTGCAGCAGGAAAACTTGCACCTGATCCTATCTTGTAGGTTCTATGGTTCTGCATAGGTTAGTTCTATGCACTCAAAAGTGACCTGCCAAAACAGCCTCTTCTGCAGAAGTATTAATGATACAAAAGCACTAACCTCCTTCACTTCTCATTACTCTATCAGAGAAGTCACTCAATCTTCCTGCATTGGTTTGACTCAGAAGTAGAGTTCCAAACATTTGCTTGGCAATGCTTGGAGATTTTGGGTGTAGTGCATGGGGAGGGTAAGATATGAGTAGGATGTGATTCACTTCCAGGTGATGGTCTAGGCTGCCTCCCCTAGGTTCTATGGTCTTTTCCATAGAGACTAAAGGAAATTCCTAGAGCATCGTGTGGAGGCCATTTCTCTTATGCTCCTCAATTGTTTGAGGGTGGGAAACTGAGGCAGAGGTGGGTAATGTCCTGTCCTCAGTTGGTAAATGGGACACCTACTTAGAAATTAATTTCTAAAGATGACTTGCCTGGGACCTAATCAGCCAGGAAGCCACACTTTCCAAACTGCAAGCCCCAGTTCCGTTCTGCCTGGAGACAGCATCTATTTTACTAACCCTTTCCTGGAATCCATGTAGTACGAGGACTCTCCACTTACATGATAGTGAGATGCATTCTGCATTGTGTCCCATTTTTCATCCATGTACTTTCTGGTGAATGCTTCATGCCAGCACAGTGGACTTTGGGCAGCTTTGCAGCAGTTTTGCAGCATTGATTTGACAGTATTCATTGTTTGTTTGTTTTTCTAGGCAGCAGCCAGTCGTTGTTTGCATCTCAAGGGTTCAGGACTGACCTTGGCCCAAAGACAAGCAGAAATAATTTCAGTTAATTGAGTTCAGTTTATTGAGTTTATCTGTCTATTTTTTACCCTGAGTCTTTTAGCTCCTTCTTGAAGTGAAAGAGGTTCTGGATAAGCGCAGCTGTGCATGAGATTGTGGTCCACTGCTGCCATAACTCACTAGTCTGAACATGTTCATCTATTCCAGGGGTCCCCAACATGGTGCTGATGGGAACCTTTCCTGGCACTCAGCAAGTGATTTAAGAAAGTGGGTGGGGCTAGGTGGGGCTCTTGCTTCTGACTGGCCACTGGAGATCTGATTGGCTGAGCAGATTAAAATAATGCTGTTTCGGCAGTAGCCATCACACAGTCTTGGTTTTATTCTTTCTCACTTCTCTGTGCCTCCTCCCCACTACACTTGGGCTTCCTCTGTGTCTGCAGCTCCACTTCCTGTGGCAGCCCTTTTGTGGTTGTGCCTACCACCCTGTATAAGAATTCCAAACATGCCACAGGCTCAAAAAGACTGAGGATTTTGCTTCAAGGCAAATCATTGTTTGAGCCCTGTTGCAAATAAAGTCCTGCCGGTTCTCAATGATATCAGAAGTGTGGAAGGGCTGACAATAGTTATTACAATGGCAAAAGGGAGATCCACGTAGGCCACTTGTATCCATTCTGGCAACCCTAAGGAGGAGGGAGGAACTACATGAAAAGCCACTCTGAGTCCCTGATCCAAGAGAAAAGCTGGATATAAATAAAAATTAAGGACATAAATACAATAAGCTCCTGGTAGACAACATCACAGTAATCCAAGTCTATGCCCCAATCACTGATACAGAAGAGGCTGAAGTGGACTGCTTCTATGAAGACCTACAACACCTTCTAGAACTAACAACTTATCATAATAGGGAACTGGAATGCTAAAGCAGGAAGTCAAAAGGTAACTGGAATAACAGATAAATTTGATGGTGGAGAACAAAATTAAGCCAGGCAAAGGCTAACAGAGTTTTGTCAAGAGAACATGCTGGTCATAGCAAACACCCTCTTCCAACAACCTAAGAGGTGACTCTACACATGGACATCACCAGATCGGCAACATCGAAATCAGATTGATTATTTAATTTGCAGTCACAGATGGAGAAGCTACATACAGTCAGTAAAAACAAGACCTGGAGCTGACTGTGGTTCAGATCATGAGCTACTCATTGCAAAATTCAGGCTTAAACTGAAGAAAATTGGGGAAACCACTAGGCCATTCAGGTTTGACCTATATCACATCCCTTATGAATATACAGTGGAGGTGATGAATAGGTTTAAGGGACTAGATTTGATAGACAGAGTGCCTGAAGAACTATGGACAGAGGTTCGTGACATTGTACAGGAGGCAGCAATCAGCACCATCCCAAAGAAAAAGAAATGCAAGAAAGCGAAGTGGCTGTCTGATGAGGCTTCACAAACAGCAGCGGAAAGAAGGAAAGTGAAAGGCAAAGGTGAAAAGGAAAGATTTTCCCAACTGAATGCAGATTTCAAAAAAACAGCAAGGAAAGATAAGGAAGCCTTCCTGAATGAACAATGCAAAGTAATAGAGAAAAACAGTAGAATGGGAAGGACTAGAGATCTCTTCAAGAAAATTGGAGAAATCAAGGAAAAGTTTTATGCAAAGCTGGACATGATAAAAGACAAAAACGGTAGGGACCTAACAGAAAAGATTAGGAAGAGGTGGCAAGAATATACAGAAAAACTATACAAGAAGTTTCTCAATGTCCTTGACAACCACAATGGTGTGATCACTGACCTCAGGCCAGACATCCTGGAGTGCAAAGTCAAATGGGCCTTAGAAAGCATTACTAACAACAAAGCTAGCAGAGATGACGGCATCCCGGCTGAGCTATTCAAAGTCCTAAAAGATGATGCTGTTAAAGTGCTGCACTCAATATGCCAGCAAATTTGGAAAACACAACAGTGGCCACA